>NC_041405.2:151383966-151641466 GCF_900747795.2 Erpetoichthys calabaricus | reverse complement strand
GATCTTTATATAGACAACATCTTTGCATCCTATGAATAATTACATTCCAAATTAAATTTTCCAGCAACACATTTCTTTCACTATCTTCAAATCAGAAAATTTGTCAAACAGAACCTGCCCGATTTTTCCCATCTCCCACCTGCCTCTATGCTGGAAAAAATATTGCTCAGTCTTGGGGACTCAGACAGCATTTCTGCAATATATAAAAATATTTTACAGTCCCTCCCTTTCAAAGATCCAAGAGGACAATGGGAAAAGGATCTCTCACTCAACATATCGGAAAAGGAGTGGAAGGTAGCAATGCAGAGAATTCACTCGAACTCCATATTCACAAAGCATAAAATTATTCAACTCAAAATTATATATTGAGCACATCTGTCTTGCTTGAAATTGTCCAAAATGCTTCCAGGGCGAGATCCAACTGTGAACGCTGCAATCGAGCTCCAGCCTCACTGGGTCACATGTTTTGGTCCTGCACCAAATTAACATCATTCTGGACAAAAATTTTTAAGTGCCTTACAGACAGCCTTGGTGTCCCAATCCCTCCTAACCCATTAAGAGCTGTGTTTGGTGGGCTCATAGAGGGGCTTAAAGTGGAGAAGGACAAACAAACTGTGATCACCTTTACTACACTATTGGCACGCAGACTTATCTTGCTCAACTGGAAGAATCCTAACTCACCTCTTTTAAGTCAGTCAGGTAACTGATGTTTTATATTAATTGAAATTGGAAAAAATCAAATTCTCACTTAGAGGATCTGTGCAGAACTTTTTGAAAACCTGGCAGGATCTAATCAATAATAGTTTAGAATAAGCTCTTAAAGCACTGAGGAAGTAGATTCTCTCCCATTTGTTATTCTTCTCCATTTATCTTTATCCACCTAATAAACTCATCAATTTATTTATTTTTAAGTTTTAGTCCGTTGGCCATGCTCTCTTTCTCAGGGGTGAGGGTTGATTTGTTTTTAATCCTATTTTTTTGTAAAAATTGATCTATTTGAATGGAATGATTACAAAAAAAAATAAGTTGAAGGTCCATGAGACTGTAGCCAACCTTCCTAGAATGTGGCCGCAAGAGAAAAATCAACCCCAGAATGGGCAGAAGGAAAGTGAGAATGGGAGACAAAAAATCCAAAGACAACTTCTAAAGAGATATGAGCTGAACTCCAAGGTCAAGGGTCACCAGTGTCTGATCACACCATCTGTCACTGTGACTGTGGGCTCAATAGAAGATGACCCAGAAGGTGTGTTTCAGATCATTACCTTCTTGTAGGCCCCATCCTTTTTTTAACTTCAACTTTTTTTTTACAGATGGTGTGATGTTTGCTTCCAGAATTTGCTGGTATTTATTTGAATCCATTCTTCCATCTGTCAATGACATGTTCCCTGTGCCACTGGCTGCAACACAAGCCCAAAGCCTGATCGATCCTCTGCTATGCTTAATAGTTAGAGACGTAATCTTTTCCTGGAATTTGTCCCTCTTTTTTTTCTCATACCTTTGCACTTTGTTGTCAAAAAGTTCTGTTTTGACTTCATCAGCCCGCAGGACTTGTTTACAAAATGCATCAGGCTTGTTGAGATGTTCATTTGCAAACTTCATGGGGCAGAATTTTGTGGCTACAATGCAGGAAAGATTTTCTTCTGCTGACTATACCATGAAAGCAGTGGTGTGCAGAAAGGGGGGCCGTGAGGGGGTGATGACCCCAGGTATCCATATCTGGGGGGGGTGGGGCATCCAATCCAAAGAGTGTTGCTCTCTAGGAGAGCCCTGTTTCAAAAATAATTGGAATTTAATATGAACAAACTGAAATTATTATAGCTCATTCTCAGTGAAGCACTTTGACTTCTAAGCGCTACAAGTGAGTGGGCTCTGTGCAGCGAAAAGAGGCCTTCGTTTATGAAAACTCTGATTATTTCACATGGGACAGGAAATTGAATCCACGAGTCAAACGATCTTGAAAAGAGCTTCGGCACGAGAGAGATACTCCGCTCCCTCTCCCTTCCCTCAGTCCCGTATGTGCAGTGAACGTGTTAAGGGGTCATTTGTCCAACCTTGATGGTGCAGTGAAGTGTTTTTCTGAGTCTTTACATCACTTATTTCATCTCTCGTGTTCTTTTTCTAGGTAGTCCAGTAAGGTAAATCAGAGAAATATGTAGTCTGTGTAGCCCGAGTAAATCTGGGTTATAGTTATAATTCTTACATGTACAGGAGTTCGGTTGAGCTTCTTGACCTTTCAGATCTTCCATGTCACAAGAGAATCTGACTAACCTGGCTTTAGTCAGCATTGAAAAAGAATTCCTCACAGATGATGTAAAAAATGAAGAAGTACAATTGTGTTCAGAAAGGAGATCTAATTTTGGGAAATTAATATTTAATTTAAATAGTGTTTATACAGACTGAGGAGATCGTTCCTCCCCTACACTAAGTGACTCTTCAATTCCACCCGAGGGGTTAAACGTTAACATTATATTAAGTTATTGTCTTTTTTTTTTCCTGCATTGTTATCAATCTTTAATTTAATATTGTTTTTTTGTATCAGTATGCTGCTGCTGGAGTATGTGAATTTCCCCTTGGGATTAATAAAGTATCTATCTATCTATCTATCTATCTATCTATCTATCTATCTATCTATCTATCTATCTATCTATCTATCTATCTATCTATCTATCTATCTATCTATCTATCTATCTATCTATCTATCTATCTATTTCTTATTTAATACTAGCCTGCGTAGTAGTGAAACAGGACAAACTTTAAAAATCAATTAACACACAGGTATCACTAGCTAAGCTAGCTCCAAAACGTAAAGGTAGAGCGACTGGAACGCAGGCTGGCGCATGAGTGAGGAACCGCACTCCTGACGTCACGCTTCCCCCCCTCCCCTTGACCCGCAGCCTCTCTCTCGGATTAGTGCAAATATCTCGCTCCTCCAAGCAAACTTTGATGCTTAATGCAATGAGACAAGTCACAAAATCAACCGGAATGTTCAAGCAAATTATAGAAAAAAATCTCAATCTAAATCCATTAAGTAGTGGAGTTCAAGTTATGCCCCGAGGCTGGTGCGTGAGTGAGGAAGGCATGTAATGTTCAGGTCCTGCTGTTCACTTATATTAAACTAGCTATTTCTAGTGGCTCCACCCGCGTAGTAGTGAAACGGGACAAACTTTAAAAATCAATAAACAAACAGGTATCGCTAGCTAAGCAGAGGCAAGTTACGCTGCAGAACGTAAAGGCAGAGAGACTGGAACGCAGGCTGGTGCATGAGTGAGGAGCCCCACTCCAGGGGCCTCATGTATAACGCCGTGCGTAGAACTCACACTATAACATGGCGTAAGCACAAAAGCGGGAATGTGTGTACGCACAGAAAAATCCAGATGCAGGAATCTGTATGTACGCAAACTTTCACGTTCTTCCACTACATAAATCCCGATCAGCGTGAAAAGTAACGCACGTGCACGCGCCTTCTGTCCCGCCCCAACTCCTCCCAGAATTACGCCTCTTTGAATATGCAAATCAATATAAATAGCCTTCTGTGAAAAGACAATGGGAAAAGTACGGGGGAAATATAAGAATTTCAGCGAATACCAAGTGGAGGCAAAGGAAAAACGTACTATTTGTTGGTTTAAACAGTGGTATAATCAACAAAAGAAAGTTGATCGAGTGACAGAGTGTCGGAGAAACTCAAAAGCTCAAGTTCACAAAGTCGCACAGTGCCCGAAATAAAAAAGAAATCACATATCAAAGTTGCCGTGAAAAGGCGAGTTGTAGCGGACCGTCTGAGTGTCATATGAAAGCTTATTGGGGTACAGACAAAAAAAAGGCACACAGTGGGGAAAAAAGCATGAAATATCAACTTTAATCTCGAAATTTCCACTTTAATCATGTAGTTTATTTTGCCATTAAAGTAGAACATTGTAAAGTTCATCTTAAAATCGTTTAATTTACTAGTTTCTCAAATCCCATCGTAACTAAAGTAGCACGTTAAATGCTTTGTTCTGTATTTGATCGTCTTTGTGCTCTATGTGTGTGAATCACTACCTGCTTCTTAAACGGGGTTTCTCTTCCTCTGACAGGACACAGAATGCATTACATTCGTGATATTACAGCTCTCTGAATAATTCAAATACTGAGATGTATACGTGATATCATTTTCATGATGATAGGAATGAAAGCATGTTATTAAACATGGGAACACAGTGGCGCAGTGCTTGTTCATGTCTCACGCAAGAGGCTTGCTGCGCCATGCAGCATGAAATAATTTATTACAGAAGTACTGTCTCTTTCAAACGTACTAACCTCCAATTCCTGTCCTTACTTTTCTTTCTCCAAATACCCAATCGCCACACAATCAGCTCTGTAATAGACGTGAAGCCATCTGTAAGTTTAGAACGCTGATTCTTCTAAGGAACATTGAAATATCTTCGTAGTTCATGTTTAATTATTCTATCCATCTATCCTTCCAGTGTCGCGTCAGCACCAGCAAGAATACAGTGCGAGGTAGGAACAATCCCTGCGCTGCAGCACCGTGTCCTCACATGTTTAATTATTAACAATACAGATTATTTAAATGAAGTTAAAGTTTTATCTGTATACTATAAGCAACATATTTTGCTGCATTTCATCTTAAAAATCGTCATCATACGCACTTTATAAAGTGGCGCAGGTTGTGCAATATTATAACTGTAGTGCAAGTTTACAGTGAGGTGATTGTACTTATAAGTACAAACAGTTCTACAAGGAGCACTTGATGGACTGACTGAGTGCGTTTATAGTTCTTGGGATGAAACTTTTTCTGAACTGCGACTTGATACAGGAAAGGCTTTGAAGCATTTTGCCATGGCTGAGGCAGCATCTGCTTCATGCTGTATACCGATAATTCTCTTTCCGATCAGCTGCTGCTGTGATTCCCCACTCAGATACAGTGATATAAATACTCCGAGTGGTGCAGTGAGAGTAATATGGAAAAAGATGATCTGCTGTGGCAACCCTTAACGGGAGCAGCTGAAAGAAGAAGAAGATGCAGTGAGAGTTACAACGCTAAAGCAGTTATGGTGTTTGGAATACTATGGCTATTCCCTGGACCATTATATTGCTGCAGATTAATTACAATCAGATGCAGTACACTAATAAACAATATGCAGTTTGTTTCAGTGTGTTTATAAAGCTGCGTCAGGAATGTGGATCTAAGAAAGAAAGGATGACCACACAGGAACAGTAGCACTGCTTTGACACTGGGTGCCGCCAGTCTGCAAAACCGAGAGGAGAAATTGCATACGCCAGGGTATGAGATACCGTGGTAATGTGCGTGGCTTTACGCCAAGTTTAGGTTTTATACATTGCGATTTGAGCATGGAAACGTTCATACGCAACATTTCTGTGCATACGCACCATTTATACATGAGGCCCCTGATGTCACGCATCCCCCTCCCCTCGACCCACAGCCTCTCTCTTGGATTAGTGCAAATATCTCGCTCCTGCAAGTGAACTTTGATGCTTAACGTAATGAGATAAGTTGCAAAATCAACTGGAATGTTCAAGCAAATTATAGAAAAAAACTCAATCTAAATCCGTTAAATAGTGAAGTTCAAGTTACGCCCCAAGGCTGCCATGTGAGTGAGGAAGGCATGTAATGTTCATGTCCTGCAGTTCACTTATATTTAACTAGCTGTGAAACAGGACAAACTTTAAAGAACAATAAACAAACAGGAATCGCTAGCTAAGCCGAAGCAAGTTACACTGTAAAACGCAGTGGTAGACCGACTCAGACGGAGGCTGGCATGTGAGTCAGGAGGGCCCAGCCCGGCTCCCCACTCCTGACATCACACTTCCCCCTTCCCTCTGCCTCTGTCTCAGATTAGCGCGAATATATCTGAACATGAGTCAGGAGGGATCCGAAAGAGGCCTGCTGCGTCTCTCTCGGATTCATGCAAATAAATCGGCAACACACGCGAACTATGATACTTAGCGCAATGAGAGAAGTCGTTCAAGCAAATTATACAAAAAAAACAGATCTAAATCTGTTAAGTAGCTCTCTCGTGAAACGTAGACAGACAGACAGACAGACAGACAGTTGAAGCCCATTGTGGCACTCCTTGTGTGATTTTGTGCTATGCAAACATAAATTCTATTGTATTGTATTATCAAAGACCTCACATAACGTGGGGTGCACAAACTTTTGCACTGTGCTCCTTTCCTTTTTTTCACTGCACAATTGTACAAAACAAAAACAACTAATCTTACATAAAATGCTGACAAGAAATGTATCATCTGTAACTTGATGCCTTTTGCTGATCAGTTCATCCTCTGCTCGCTTAACTGTTGACAGTAACAGACATTTCAAGCAGGGGGGCCCAAACGTTTGCATGCCACTGCAAGTGACAGGTAGCAATTTGATCATTTGGAGTGAAGTGGTCCTTTATTGTTAAACATGTAAACACAGGGAAGGAAAAGCACATAGCAGCAGCCACAGCAGCTTGCACAAAATACCACAAAGTGCAGGACCATAAGCACTGAACGGGTCCTCAAGGCATACGTGGAGTCAAGTGGCAAACGTCCGTAACCCCAAGAAGAATTTGCCCGAGGACAAAGAGTTGCTCCACTGATTCGTGGCCAGGACAGAATCAGAGTTACCAGTGGATCTGAGCTTTAGCTATTGCACTGGGTTTCCATTCCAGCACACCAGCATAAGCCTTTAAAGGGAGGGTAAGGGGTGCGATCTGCCAGTAACTGAGATAAGGGGGCCTGGCGAATAAACGCTAAAAACAAAAAATAAAAATAAAAAAATCCTTCTAAATGGGTCACGGCCATTACTCACCCATGTCATTGAGCCAGTAGGCAATCTTCTTGTAGATCTCATCGCAGGCAGTCACAGTGATAGCCAACATGATTTTGGGAATAAACCGGGCAATGCGCGGCAGCTCTTTAATCCCCATTACAAACTCCTGTTTGAAAATGACAAAGTAAAGACAATCTAATAATCCTGAAACGTGAGCAGTCATCAGAGAGCTGAAATCTGTGTCACAAACCCTGGTGTGCTGCCAATAATGTCAAGCGTGCCCTGTGCCAGTTAACAATGCGGTCACACTAGACATGTAAAAGATCTGTGCATATAAACTGAGCCGACAGAAAAATATGAAAGGCACGACATAGAGGATAGACACGTTTGAAGAGCACTAAATAACAGAGAGGTGGAAAGATACTGTGTTATAAGTGGCAGGTTTACATATATAGAAATGAAAAAGTCTAAATAACAGACAGATAGACAGATATTATAGTGTAGATAGATAGATAGATAGATAGATAGATAGATAGATAGATAGATAGATAGATAGATAGATAGATAGATAGATAGATAGATAGATAGATAGATAGATAGATAGATAATGAAAAGCACTACACAAAAGATAGATGTGAAAGGCGATAGATAGATAGATAGATAGATAGATAGATAGATAGATAGATAGATAGATAGATAGATAGATAGATAGATAGATAGATAGATAGATAGATAGATTTGAAAGGCACTATATAATAGATAGATAGATAGATAGATAGATAGATAGATAGATAGATAGATAGATAGATAGATAGATAGATAGATAGATAGATAATGAAAAGCACTATACAAAAGATAGATGTGAAAGGCACTAGATAGATAGATAGATAGATAGATAGATAGATAGATAGATAGATAGATAGATAGATAGATAGATAGATAGATAGATAGATAATGAAAAGCACTATACAAAAAATAGATGTGAAAGGCACTAGATAGATAGATAGATAGATAGATAGATAGATAGATAGATAGATAGATAGATAGACAGCATGAAAGGCACTATATAGTAGGTAGATAATAAGAAATGAAAGGAGTCCTAGATTGATAGATAGAATGATTTACAGATATGAAAGGTACTATACAATAGATAGATAGATAGATAGATAGATAGATAGATAGATAGATAGATAGATAGATAGATAGATAGATAGATAGATAGATAGATAGATAGATAGATAGATAGATAGATAATGAAAAGCACTATACAAAAAATAGATGTGAAAGGCACTAGATAGATAGATAGATAGATAGATAGATAGATAGATAGATAGATAGATAGATAGATAGATAGATAGATAGATAGATAGATAGATAGATAGATAGATAGATGTGAAAGGCGCTATACATCAGCTAGACTATCATGAAGGGTTCTTCACTCCACCCTTTCCCACACTTAACACACACCTACAGCACACTGACCTGTAGCTCAAAACAGATGAGCATGGCAAGGAAGACAAAGGTCACGCAGAACAGACAGACAGGGAGGCTGACGAGATACTGGAATAGCATCCGCTTCCAGGGGGGGTAATAAAATTCTTCACAGCCAGTCACCGGGCTTAACCTCTTCACTCCCTGAGACAAAGAGCAGGTCGGGGTGGTCACTCTCTCGAACACATCGGCAAAGATCTAAGGCAGCAGCTGAGACAGAATGAAAAGGGCTCACGAGATGATGACACGCTGATCTGTGTGAGAATTAAAGGAAAACACGACAGAAAGCATTGCCGCGACTACACTCTACATAAAAGATCTTGAAGACCTCACTTCCCCACCCCGTCACCGCTAGTTAGGTTTATGTTATTCCAAACACTTGGAATAAAATGTTAGGCATAGAGAGGATCGTGAATCGAATCAGATTAGATTCATATGAAAATGTCGATGTGAGAAAGGTGGGCCATCACTTTCCTATACTAGAAAATTGCCCTCTCCTCACACCGCTCTCCACTGATCTATGTAATGTGAGCACACAGACAGCCATCGAATTTATTTTAAAAGTTCATTGCTTTTTAAATTCTAAGGAACGGGGTCCCAGTATAAACTGAGGAGGGTCTGTACAAGAGCTGATCTGCAGCAGAGATGTATTGTTGAGAGAACACAGACTGACTTCTAAACAGACATACAGGAGGCACCACTTCACCGCAGGACAAGTTCATCCTCTGTAAAACATCTTTGGTGTAAAGTAAGATCTTTACATGGCGTGGAATCAACAAAAATAGCTCTTACCCGATACTGAGGACGAGGCTCTTCCAAAAGCTCAGCAGGGGTGTCCAGCGTCCCCCATTTATAGGCGAGTTCGGCCCCTCTGCGCTTCCATCGCTCCAGGAACAGAGTGGCCCAGACTACATTGAAGAGTGCAAAGACCACACAGCAGATATCCCGACTTGTCTGCCACGCACACACACACAAACAGACACAGGGAGCACAAATAATTTTGAGTGTTTATCACTTTTATCTGGAGGACATTCTAATCTGAAGACGCTCAGCCTGCGAAAAAACAACAACTCAGCTTTTTAAGGAGAGTCAAGCAACCTCAAGAGGATCACTATGGGCAGAAATGTGGCGGTGATGTTCAGAACCTCACCTGGTCAGACTCGGTCAACATCCATAGGACGAACCCGATGACTGCAGGGTACAGCATAGACGTAGTGTAGAATCCTAACCAGGCAAAGTACATGGCAATCTTCACCCCAAAATAGTCACAAATGTCATCTGGTGGGTCAAGAAACACAATTCAGTCATAGAAAGGGTCTGGTCACATAAAATTTAGACGTGGACAGATTTGTTGGAACCCATAATTGTCTCAGAAATAACTTAAACTGACCAAAATCATTGGCACCCATTGTGGTTTATTCCACATTGAACAAGAATCTGACTTTGCTTTAGGGTTTGGATTTGCCGGAAAATTTCAAATAATAACACAAATGAAGATGGCATGGACACAAATGATGAGACCCTCGACCAAATACTTTGTTGCACAATGCTTAGAGGCCATCACTGCAGACAAGCAACTCCTGGAGCTCTCCATGAGACTCTGGCGCCTGTCCACAGGTCATCTGGCCCACTCGTCCTGAGCAAACTGCTCCAGTCGGGTCAGGTGTGACGGGGTTATCTCCAGACTGCATGTTTCAGTTCTTTCCATAGATGTTTGAGGGGATTCAAATCAGGGCTCTTAGAAGGCCACTTCAGAATAGTCCAAAGTTTTGTTCTTGACCAGTCTTGGTGCATTTAGCTGTGTGTTTTGGGTCATTATCTTGTTAGATGATCTATGATCTATGACTGAGACTGAGATTTCTAACACTGGGCACTACATTTCTCTCCAGAATGTCTTGATGGTCTTGAGATTTCATTGTTTACTGCACAGACTTGAGGCACCCCATGCTAGATACAGCAAAGCAGCCCCTAAACATCACCAAGCTTCCTCCATGTTTCAGAGCAGGCCTGGTGTACTTTTCTTTGAAGGCTTCTATTGCTCATCTGTGGACACAGAGCTGACGTGACTTGTCAAAAAGATCCAGTTGTGTCTCATCTGTCCAAAGCACATTCTCACAGAAGCACTGTGGTCTGTCAGTGTGCATTTCTAGTCAATTCCAGTTTGGCTTTTTGATGTTTTTCTTTCAACAGTGGCGTCCTCCTGGGTCTTCTTCCATGTAGCCCACTGTCACTCAAAAAGCAATGGAGGGTGCAATCAGACACTGATGGAACTTGACCACGGAGGTCAGCGTGCATCTCTTTGGAAGTTGTCCTTGGCCTTTTGTCTACCATTCTCATTCCTTCTGCCCATTCTGGAGTCAGTTTTCCAAATTCCAAAGGCTAGAGTCCCATGGACCTTCAAGTTCTTCATAATGTGTGCAACTGTCGTCACAGGAACATCAAGCTGCTTGGAGATGGTGGTCTTCTAGCCTTCGCCTTTCACATGCTGGTCTATCATTTTCTTTCTGATCTCCTCACACAACTCTCTCCTTTGTTTTCTCAGCTCCATGCTCAGCGTGGGACTCACAATGACACCACACAGCAGAGGGACGGACTTGCCTCCATTTAAATCGGCTGGATGACTGACTGCACGATTGGAGACATGTGTGATACGAATTCAAGAAAACAGAGAAATCCCTTGAATCACATTATTTAGGATCTTTTGTGGGGTCTCCACAGATGTGACCAGGCCAGTTTAGAATCTCTTTATTGAATAAGCAACACTTGATCTCCTGTCACGCTTGCTTTGCTTTACTCGATGACATGGCATAGGCATGCAGGTGCACAAGGGACAAATGGCTTTTCAGGTCATCACCTTTCAGGGGGCATACAGCACTTGTTCAGCAAACTGTAAGGGGACCAACACGTTTGTCCATATCTGTATTTTATACAGTTACGTACAGTACACCATTTTGCTTGACCCCAGACTGCTGGTGTCCTCCTAGTATTGGTTTGGAAAATTTTATTATTTATAAGTTGAACTTGCTGAAACACATCAAAAACTCATTGCAGATCAACTGATTACGCCATCATGGGGTTTCAGAAATCTGGTGCCTATGAAAAGTAATCACAGCCTGGGACGTTTTCACACTTTATTATTAGATTATTATTATTAGAATAGGTCAATAATTATCTGCACTTTCCTTATGAATTTTGTTTGAGTTGGCTTTTCCAGCGCACATGTGGAGTGGTACGGTGGGGTGGGATGGTGTTTTGTCCGGGGTCAGCTGCGGCCCACAGGTTGAGAAACGCTGGTCTAATTGATTTTACCTGTTAGGTTTTTGTAACCATGGAAGGGTTCTGAGCTCTTCTCTTGTGATGATTAATTTTGTACCTTTGTCCTGTCACATTTGTTTCCAAACAGTCCTCCAGGTTGACGTTCACTCGATTATATTGGCCTCTTTTGTAAGTCACTTTGTATAAGTGTGTCTGCTGTCACGCATGTGCCTCTGTGGATCACCCTCAGGGTTCCTGTAATGTATGTCATACCACCCTGGGTTGAGAGAGGGCGCTGTCGCTAATCCTGTCCTCTCTTATTCCTCCCACAGTAGTGAGAAGATGCCCAGACTCCGTCCCTTCCAGCTTCCCGGCCATAACTCACAATGGGCAGCTTGAAGGACAAATGATGGAGAGTGCGAAGCCTGACCAGGGCTATTTTATTTTTTATTTATTTTGATGCCTCCGTGCCATTGGGCACTTGTGTTTTCATTTCAGTTTAAAAGAAGTAAACGGGCATGACCGGGTTGGCACATAAACAATTCTTTGCTTGGGGCTTGTACTTTCATTTTGGAACAAAGTGCTTTGGACTGATGAGACAAAAATTGAGTTATTCGGTCAGAACAAAAAGTGCTATGCATGGCGGAAGAAGAACACCGCATTCCAAGAAAAACACCTGCTACCTACTGTCAAATTTGGTGGAGGTTCCATCATGCTGTGGGGCTGTGTGCCCAGTTCAGGGACTGGGGCCCTTATTAAAGTCGAGGGTCAGATGAATTCAACCCAATATCAACAAATTCTTCAGGATAATGTTCAAGCATCAGTCACAAAGTTGAAGTTACGCAGGGGTTGGATATTCCAACAAGACAATGACCCAAAACACAGTTGGAAATCTACAAAGGCATTCATGCAGAGGGAGAAGTACAATGTTCTGGAATGGCTGTCACAGTCCCCTGACTTGAATATCATCAAAAATCTATGGGATGATTTGAAGCAGGCTGTCCATCAAATTGAACTGAACTGGAGAGATTTTGTATGAAGAATGGTGAACAATACCTCCATCCAGAATCAGACACTCATCATAGTCTATAGGAGGACAGTGTCTAGAGACCAAAAGGAGGCTCAACTAAGTATTGATGTCATATCCCTGTTGGGGTGCCCACATTTATGCACCTGTCTAATTTTGTTATGATGCATATTGCATATTTTCTGCTAATCCAATAAACTTAATGTCACTGCTGAAATCCTACTGTTTCCATAAGGCATGTCAGATATATAAAGGAAGTTGCTACTTTGAAAGCTCAGCCAATGAGAAACAAAAATCCAAAGAATTAAGAGGGGGTCCCAAACTTTTTCATATGACTGTATATTGTGAGGGTCAGCATCAGGAAAGGCATCTGGCTGTAAAATCACACCGAAACTTCTATTTGAAGAAGTCTAGACAAAAAAAACTAGCTATGCCATATAAAAATGGGACTCGCTACAGAAGAAGAAGATGGTGAAGGGGTTGCGTTTAAACATTGTTTCTAGAATTTTTCTAACACGTTAATCGCACACGTTAACATCAATCAATCAGCAGCTCTACAAATAAGATTTACCTAGAGGTTGCTTCTCACAGACAGCCTGCACCCACGACTTCATGAGCTGACTGAGGATTCGCTGTTCGTGAAGAGGGAAGACCTGTTGAATGACGCCCCTGGTGGTCAACTCTGAAACTACATCAAGGAAACAAAAGGTTAGTCCATCATTGTAGTATTAGGGTGTTGTACCGTGTTAGCCATTATGAATGTAGAGAAAAGCCAAGCAAAATGACACCTTTTATTGGCTAACTAAAAAGATTACGATATGCAAGCTTTCGAGGCAACTCAGGCCCCTTCTTCAGGCAAGATGTAATCAAAAAAAATTACATCATGCCTGAAGAAGGGGCCTGAGTTGCCTCGAAAGCTTGCATATTGTAATCTTTTTAGTTAGCCAATAAAAAGTGTCATTTTGCTTGGCTTTTCTCTACATCCATCACTGTAGAAATTCTTGTTGTTCAGTTTATTGCAATATACTGTACTATAAAGTTGCCATCAATTTTAAAACTGGGAGAAGGAATGGAAATTAGAACCCCGTTCAGAGTCAAAATAATGTATTTGCTGTGATTTTTTAAACAAAGTAACCTTGCGTAGAATAGGGCTTGCTTTACCTCACCTGTTAGTCATTTAGTCTCTCTTAAGATCATGTTATATAGAAGTATGAGGCTAATAGACGCTCTGTAGTACGTCAGACTGCCATAGGTGCTGTGTAAGTCCTAATAATCCTTTGTTACGGGCTTCTTATGCGGCAGCACACAACTAATCAGCGCTCTCTGAATAAGCCCACTCTGAAGTACTCATTGGTTTTGTGGAATGGAATTTAAAATCTATTGCTAGCTTCTGTATAAAAATCTGCATGTTCTCTGTGTGGCTAGGTATTATTATAACAGATAAATAAGCATGCTTATATAGAGTAGGGCTGCCAGTGTGGAATGCAGTATTTGGCTACTTCCCGGCTTGTCTCAGCAGTGTCTGGTTATCGTCCAATTAAGATGCCAAATGTATGACAAGTTTTCTGATCAGCTTAATTAAAAATATAGAAAAGATTAGAATTTCTGCTTTCTGTTGTAATCAACAAATTGTGTAAGAATGTTCTGTGACCTTTGGATGAAACTGAGCTTATTTTTTTTTTAACCGCTTCTTTGAAGATCTCTGTTATAAAAATACAACTCACCCCCCCATGATGGGGCTTTTGCACTTAGGCTCTGTAAACAAGGACCCACTGCTCACCAAGTGTAAAGAAATAAAAGAATTCTGCTTGTTTGAATAAGGTGTCTGCCTGCTGTTGTCTCGACTTCTTCCACAGTTTCTTAGAAGCCATATTAGACCCAACTGAATGTTTGTTAAGGTCTCGTTACACAGCAGTAAGCGGCCAATACAGTGGCGTGCAAAAGTATTCAATCCCCTTGAAGGTCCTTCTGATTTTCTGCACGATAAAAGATATGCACTCATATTTATCCATTCTGCACTTGTAATGTGAACTCTCCTGCTGTAACAATACATTTTCAAAGTCCAAATTAAGCATTTTATGTAGACATTTAACGGGCGGAGTGGTGGCTCTAAGGTTAGAGATTTGCACTGAGAACACAGGTCTACAAAAAAATATTTTTTGTTTGCTACTGGGAACTTCCGACCAGCTCTTTATTAAGTTTTTTACACTGATTTCATATGTGAAATCGGAATTAAGCTGGCACGTCAGGTTTTTGAGATACACATCATTGACGTTTTGACACTTTTGAATATCAATATATCAAGACAGTATCTGGAGTTTGGACTCTGTCCCACCAAAATTGTTTTGATGTGTTTATTCTTTAACTCTTTCAGGGCGGATGTCGACTTTTGTCAAAAGGAGGGATAGATGGTGGTACTCAGCTGTAAAAGGTGACCAAACCCGCCGTTATGTTTAAGTTGGACTCTCTTTGTTAGAAGGAAAGTTAGCTTCATTGGTTTGACTGTGTCTCCCTGCACTTGCGTGAGTAGCGAAGGGGAAACAACAGCAAAAATGGCATCAACATCTGGCGAGAGACTGAAGCGAATGTATAAAGCAAAATACTTCATGGATGATGTTTTGCGTATCATCATTGAATTGGACTCTGACTTGCTGGACTCCAATTTTTATGCAAGTAATCAAAAACAGACATGAGGTACCACATCAGCTCATTGGTCCCCAGCTGATCATGGCGCTGAACCCTTTCAGGTAGCTGGTGGAGCATCGTTCACCTGGGAAGACCTCCACTTACAATGACAAGAGGTAGAAACCTGATTGTGAAGCACTGTGACCGCGACTGCCGCTGACGCCCCTGACCCCATGAAGACAGCCTGTCAGCCAGCCTGCCACGCATTCCTGCCAGCTGTCGTGCCGCCCATGAGTGGCTTGAGCTGCTACAGACTGCGAACTGGTGGCCACGGCACACAGCTTCAGATGTTTTATGTTGATTTCGGTATGAAACCATTACTTTGTGTGAGTTTTTTGGAAAACATATTCAGCCCTAAAAGAGTTAAACAAACCAGGTGACGATACCAGTATGTTCTCCACAAGCTCAGCATAACTCTCTGCTCGGTGACTGCCAAGAAAATTCTGGACAACCTGCACGAATGTCTATGCTGCTGATTCAGTGGGCTTCAGTTCCCTTTTGAACTCATCGTCAAGCATCAGTTCATGGATATCAGGACCAACAAAAACACCTTCCTTAGTTTTGGCTTCACTTTTCTCAAGACTTATTTCTTAAATTTCTGTCCATCTCCTTGACAAAATTTTCAAAGTAATGGTAAATCTAACGAATAAAATGTCCTGAAATGCTGTGTTATGTTAAGGAAACAGTAAAACCGACTACCTACTGCAGCGTCAAGTCTGAGTTGTGTCATTATGCTTTAGATCATAGAAGACCTGGTAATCAGTAACAAATATTTTTTCCGATAATTAAAAATGAATAATTTTTAAATAAAATTAATAATGATAAGGTAAACAACTCACAGCTGTTAGTAGCGTGTGACATCCCTAGTAGAATTCCCGGTATTTATCAAAATGGTTATCCATCTTTACTGTCCAGTCACCCTAGTTGTCCAAGACTTGGAACATCATAACTAAAAAATGGGACGTGCTGCAGGATGAAAACGTTTTTCAGATTTGCAGTCAGCAAGTGAAATTTGTTAAAGAACAGGTGAAAGAATCCCAGTAGCAAAATGCTTGTTGACCAGTGCAATCGGAAGGTTGCTGGTTCAAGTCCTGTAAATGCCAAAAGTGACTCTGCTTCGTTGGGCCCCTGAGCAAGGCCCTTAACCTCCGTCCTGGGTATGACGTTAATCTGCATCCAGCCCTGCATGTAGGCCGTCAATCCTGCAGGGAAAACTTGGGGGTTGATGGCAGAATTGACACTCCAGTCGCCATAAAAAAACTCCCACTGTTCTACTCCATCTGAACTGGTGTGGTGCTGAGATATCACCCATCGCATGGTGACACTCGGGTCTTAATCTGGGATCCTGAGTTGGTTTGTCATGTGGTGGGTGCGTTAATGCACTGTATCAGCGCCTGCTCCTGACCTTTAACTAAAGAAGAAAAACTCCAACATTTGCGTCTGCATAAGTATTTAAATCTCTGTGCTTTGGAAGCTCCAGGTTTACACAAATGACAAATGAATCACACAAGTGACACAGAGGTGACAGTCATAATTTAACATAATGAGTTAAAACTTTCTATTTCTCTGGATATAAAACCAGAGAAAGGCCATAGTCTCTGTTTAACTATCACTACAAACATGAAGACAAAGGAGCATCAGCTGATGTGAGACACAAAGTTATTGAAATGCACAAGGCAGGAAATTGCAACAAAAAATACAGAGGAGTTTGAATGTCCCGTGAAGGACTGTTGGGTCCATCATCAGAAGCGGAAGGTTCATCACAACACCCAGACTCTTACTAGAACAGGCCGTCCCTCCAAACTAAACATCAGAGCAACACATCGGCTAAAAATCAAACCGTCACTCTCAGAAGTCTCCAGTGGTCTTTGGCTGAAACTGGATTGGAGGTGTGGGGGTCCACAATTTCAAGTAGTAGCAAGAAAGAAGGCCCACATAAAGAAGGTCCACATAAAAGCATGGATGGCATTTGCTACAAAGCATGAAAAAGACCCAAATAAGATGTGGGAGAAGGTTTTATGGTCAGATGAGACCCAAACAGAACTTTTCAGCCAGACTTCAAAGAGGTATGTGTGGCATAAAACTAACACTCGAGAAACTCCAGACCTACGGTGAAACACGGTGGTGGTAGCATCATACCGTGGAGATGCCTTTCAAGTGCTGGGACTGGGAATCTTGTCAGAGTTGAAGGGACAATGGAGGGACACAAATACCACACAATACTGCTGGAGAACTTGTTCCAGTCTGCTATGAACCTATGGCTTGGGAGAATATTCATCTTCCAACATGACAATGACCCTAGGAATAAGGGCAAAGTGACACTGGAGTGGCTCAGAAACAGAAAGGTGAATGTTGTGAAATGGCCGAGTTAAAGCCCTGATCTTAACCCTGCTAAGAATCTGTGGCACTGTTTAAAAACTGCTGTCCAGAGGAGCCATCCCATCAACCTGGAGGGTCTCTACCAAGTCTGTCAAGAAGAACAGGGAAGAATCTCTCCTGAAGAATATACAGAACTGGAACATACTTACCCCAAAAGAATGAAGGCTGGTATTTCAGCAAAAGGTTTCTCGACAAAGTATGAATGTGTAGGCCTTGAAGAGCGCCATACAAATCTGCATTGAAGCTGGACATTGCTTCCTACGTCAGAATGAGCTTCCACTGGAACTCAACTGAGTGACTCATGTTTTCTTTTAATTTAGTGTTGCTTTATTCCAATAGTAAATACACCCTTGACAATGAAGTAACATAAAGACAAAGCTCTCTCAAGAAAATATGACAAGAGGCTGCAGTAGCCTGGTACTCACTGATTGGCTGTCCCTCCAGGAAATGGATGTTGTGAAGCGACTCCCCATGTTTGGCCCTCAGATTTTCCAGCCAGTACTTGATGATGCTCTGCCGCTCCTATGAACAGATCACACCCAGTGGTTAACTGTTTAATCATCTTAATCAAAAACCAGAAGCAATAAGCTACACTTTAGTGCTGGGCTGGGCAAGCAAGTTGGTTGTAAACAACAAAATAAACAGGACACTGTTGATTCTGAATGACAGATGCCAGTTTATATGCCACAGGTGTGTCCTGGCTGACTGGAAACACTAAGGAGCAGCAGCCGTGGCTTACTTAGCACAGGAGCCTGGGTACTTCACGACCTAGGAGACCCAAAAGCACTTCCAAAAATGCCCACTGGAGGGGGAAATCCTGTCAAAAACCCCGGCTAGATACAAAAAGGTTTAAGTAGCATCTTTATAAGAATAAAAAGGCTTATATTCACAAAAGAGGCACAAAAGAAAGCTCTGCGGAGGAGCAGAAAAGGCAAACTGGAACTGTCTGTAACACAAAGAAAAAAGGATTCCAACAGTAAGGTCAAAGGACAAAATAAAGAATAAGGCACAGCGCAAGACACGCCAACTTTACAGCGCATTTACAATGAACGGCCAGGAACTGTGGGAGGTCCCCCAGAATTATAGGGAGAGAGCAGTTCCTGGCAGTCATTGAGGAACATCACTGAGGCATTGAATAATAAATGCAATTAATGGCAAATAGACATAAAAACATTAACACGTACAGTGGAACCTCGGGTCACGACCGTAATTTGTTCCAAAACTCTGGTTGTAACCTGATTTGGTCATGACCCGAAGTAATTTCCCCCATAGGACTGTATGTAAATACAATTAATCTGTTCCAGACCTTACGAACTGTATGTAAATATGTTTTCCATCCATCCATCCATTTTCCAACCCGCTGAATCCAAACACAGGGTCACAGGGGTCTGCTGGAGCCAATCCCAGCCAACACAGGGCACAAGGCAGGGAACCAATCCTGGGCAGGGTGCCAACCCACCGCAGGACACACACACACACCCACACACCAAGCACACACTAGGGCCAATTTAGAATCATCAATCCACCTAACCTGCATGTCTTTGGACTGTGGGAGGAAACCGGAGCGCCCGGAGTAAACCCACGCAGACACGGGGAGAACATGCAAACTCCACACAGGGAGGACCCGGGAATCGAACCCAGGTCTCCTAACTGCGAGGCAGCAGCGCTACCACGGCGCCACCGTGCCGCCATTGTAAATATGTTTTTTTAAAGATTTTTATGCACAAAAATAGTTTAATATACCAAATAATTCACAGCGTAATAGTAAACTAAATGTAAAAACATTGAATAACACTGAGAAAAACTTGAACAGAGAAAAGCAACATTGCAACAATGCACGCTAGAACCGCTCGCTGTAAACACTTTCTTTAATGAGTTTTAAGCACAGGGAAAACATGAACATTTGAAAAATCCGTAATTTAATAAACAACCAAGAAAAGTAACATTGCAACAATACAGGCTACGAACCGATCGCTGTAAACAGAAGTGAAGTGGAGGTTAAAATCCAATAGAAAAAAGTCTTCCTTAAATACAACAAGGTTAAAGCAATGCTCGAATCAGTCTCTTTAAAAACAAGCCCGATGCATTCTTTAACTGTCTTCTCGGCCTTACGCGGCCAGCCCTCTATATCTCTCTCTCGCTCGCTCGTGCTCTCTCACACTCTCTCTCTCTCACTCTCTCTCTCTCTCGCTAGCTCGGTCACTCTCTCATGCTCTCTCTCTCTCTCGCTCGCTCGGTCGCTCTCTCACGCTCTCTCTCTCTCACACTCTCTCTCTCTCGCTCGCTCTCTCACACTCTCTCTCTCGCTCACTCTCTCACGCTCTCTCTCTCTCGCTAGCTCGGTCGCTCTCTCATGCTCTCTCTCTCTCGCTCGCTCGTGCTCTCTCACACTCTCTCTCTCTCACTCTCTCTTTCTCTCGCTCGCTCTCTCACGCTCTCTCTCTCTCGCTAGCTCGGTTGCTCTCTCATGCTCTCTCTCTCTCGCTCGCTCACGCTCTCTCACACTCTCTCTCTCTCACTCTCTCTCTCTCTCGCTCGCTCGGTCGCTCTCTCACGCTCTCTCTCTCTCACACTCTCTCTCTCTCGCTCGCTCTCTCACACTCTCTCTCTCGCTCGCTCTCTCACGCTCTCTCTCTCTCGCTAGCTCGGTCGCTCTCTCATGCTCTCTCTCTCTCTCTCGCTCGCTCGTGCTCTCTCACACTCTCTCTCTCTCACTCTCTCTTTCTCTCGCTCGCTCTCTCACGCTCTCTCTCTCTCGCTAGCTCGGTTGCTCTCTCATGCTCTCTCTCTCTCGCTCGCTCACGCTCTCTCACACTCTCTCTCTCTCACTCTCTCTCTCTCTCGCTCGCTCGGTCGCTCTCTCACGCTCTCTCTCTCTCACACTCTCTCTCTCTCGCTCGCTCTCTCACACTCTCTCTCTCGCTCGCTCTCTCACGCTCTCTCTCTCTCGCTAGCTCGGTCGCTCTCTCATGCTCTCTCTCTCTCTCTCGCTCGCTCGTGCTCTCTCACACTCTCTCTCTCTCACTCTCTCTTTCTCTCGCTCGCTCTCTCACGCTCTCTCTCTCTCGCTAGCTCGGTTGCTCTCTCATGCTCTCTCTCTCTCGCTCGCTCACGCTCTCTCACACTCTCTCTCTCACTCTCTCTTTCTCTCACTCACTCTCTCACACTCTCTCTCTCTCGCTAGCTCGGTTGCTCTCTCATGCTCTCTCTCTCTCTCTCGCTCGCTCGTGCTCTCTCACACTCTCTCTCTCTCACTCTCTCTTTCTCTCGCTCACTCTCTCACACTCTCTCTCTCTCACTCTCTCTTTCTCTCGCTCGCTCTCTCACGCTCTCTCTCTCTCGCTAGCTCGGTTGCTCTCTCATGCTCTCTCTCTCTCTCGCTCGCTCACGCTCTCTCACACTCTCTCTCTCACTCTCTCTTTCTCTCGCTCACTCTCTCACACTCTCTCTCTCTCGCTAGCTCGGTTGCTCTCTCATGCTCTCTCTCTCTCTCTCGCTCGCTCGTGCTCTCTCACACTCTCTCTCTCTCACTCTCTCTTTCTCTCGCTCACTCTCTCACACTCTCTCTCTCTCGCTAGCTCGGTTGCTCTCTCATGCTCTCTCTCTCTCGCTCGCTCGTGCTCTCTCACACTCTCTCTCTCTCACTCTCTCTTTCTCTCGCTCGCTCTCTCACGCTCTCTCTCTCTCGCTAGCTCGGTTGCTCTCTCATGCTCTCTCTCTCTCGCTCGCTCACACTCTCTCACACTCTCTCTCTCTCACTCTCTCTCTCGCTCTCTCACGCTCTCTCTCTCTCGCTCGCTCGGTCGCTCTCTCACGCTCTCTCTCTCTCACACTCTCTCTCTCTCGCTCGCTCTCTCACACTCTCTCTCTCGCTCGCTCTCTCACGCTCTATCTCTCTCGCTAGCTCGGTCGCTCTCTCATGCTCTCTCTCTCTCTCTCGCTCGCTCGTGCTCTCTCACACTCTCTCTCTCTCACTCTCTCTTTCTCTCGCTCGCTCTCTCACGCTCTCTCTCTCTCGCTAGCTCGGTTGCTCTCTCATGCTCTCTCTCTCTCGCTCGCTCGCGCTCTCTCACACTCTCTCTCTCTCACTCTCTCTTTCTCTCGCTCGCTCTCTCACGCTCTCTCTCTCTCGCTAGCTCGGTTGCTCTCTCATGCTCTCTCTCTCTCGCTCGCTCGCGCTCTCTCACACTCTCTCTCTCTCACTCTCTCTTTCTCTCGCTCGCTCTCTCACGCTCTCTCTCTCTCGCTAGCTCAGTCGCTCTCTCATGCTCTCTCTCTCTCGCTAGCTCGGTTGCTCTCTCATGCTCTCTCTCTCTCGCTCGCTCGCGCTCTCTCACACACTCTCTCTCTCACTCTCTCTTTCTCTCGCTCGCTCTCTCATGCTCTCTCTCTCTCGCTTGCTCGGTCGCTCTCTCACGCTCTCTCTCTCTCACACTCTCTCTCTCTCGCTCGCTCGCGCTCTCTCACGCTCTCTCTCTCTCTCTCTCGCTCTCTCTTTCTCGCTCACTCAGTCGCTCGCTCTCTCTCGCGCTCTCTGCACAGGGAATGCACAGGGAGAGACTGAACACGTGCAGAAATCATCGGCGCGTACGAACCAGAAGGGAAACTGGCTTGTTCGTCACCCAAGTGTGTGGTCGTGAACAGATGCAAAAGTTTGGCAAACTTTTTGGTCGTAACCCGATTTGTATGTGGTCCGAGACATTCATGACCCGAGGTCAGTAGTGTAGCGTGGGTGTCAGCCGCCCGGGGCGGAGGAAAATTCCGCCGACCCCTTATTTAGGTATGGTTCAAATTTTTACAAGATATTATTATTATTTATTGTGAAATTTTGCCGCCCCCTAAAAGTGCCGCCCCCACTACGCTACGTCACTGCCCGAGGTTCCACTGTACCGAAAAAACAAAAACAAACAAAGATGACATAAAACATGAATCTGAACCCCAGAGAGGGGAGGAGCCAGATTGGTAGGGGCGTGGCTCTGGAAGATGAGTAGCATGACTTCATCACCATGACGATTTAAATAACCAGTGCAGCATTACTGACCCATCCAAGATTGTGAACAGTGAGCTGTAGTGTGGTGGTGGGTTTCTTTGACAAGTTTGTGGTTCTTTGCAACCTTTTTACAACCTCGGGTTCAGTTTGTCTTAGGGTAGGGGATAGAAACCTTGCAGCTGAGCACCGGCACACAGACCCAATAATTAAAAACTAATTATAATTCTGTTTATTCAATTGTTATGAAAAAACCTACATAATAAAATCTTATTTTTCATTTAAACCTCATGGAACAGAAGTATTTATGGCCTCTATCCACTCCTTTTCTTTCCTCAGCCTCATTGTTTTATTCCAATAAGATGCATGTTCAAGACCGTACACATGAGGGGTATGACCTAACTGAAAAAAATGTTGATATAAGACTGTTCCTTTATTTTGATTCTCTATTAATCTAAGATGTTGAACGAATCTGGCTTTTATTGTGTTTTTAGTCTCACCAATATAAATAAGGTTGCAGGTTTTGCATTGAATGGCATAAATACCGTGTTTTGGTTTTGGTGTACATTTCTAGGCTCCCAGGTTTTGACTTCAGATAAGTCTTCATTTATGATCCATCTCTTGATCCTTCTTTACCAGTTATTTTGTAGTAGGAAAGCTTCTCTCTATTATAATAAAAAAATCTTGGGAAGAGAGATGAGACTTGACTTTCTCAGAGAGACACTTTCACGTCCAGCGAGACGGGACTTTGTGACAAGACATTTAACCAGGCCCGGGGCCGGAAATAAAAGACAAAGAGTACATGACAAAGTAGACCATTGTAAAGAATTCAAAAACGTTGGTGCGATACACATGCAGTGCAGGTTAGAGACAATGGAAGTACGAAAATTCGAAAGTCTCAATAAAATGATAGTAAAGATTGCATTAGCGCAAACAAACAGACATTATTACTCTGTGAATTAACGGAACAGCAAAAAGAGATCGAATTTATTGTTCAGATTTAAATTTTAAATCAGAGACTTGTAGATCATCTAATTTATGTTGCCATCAGGGAAAAGTAGTGTTTCTTCCCAATGAAGAGGCGTATCCACGAGAAATAAAAGATTTGTTGTTTGGTGAAAGTGAAATCTCACGAGAGAAAATTTCAAGCCCCACGAGACAAGACTTTATGCAAAGAGATGTGGAAAAGTCCCACTCACATCTAAAACATTTACAACCATGCCCATGGTTCAATCATTTCTTATTTGTGTGAATGCTATTGTCAGACACAGTTTGCGTAGAGAGAGAAACGATATTCACTCATGGGCAGTTATACGTTGCTTTGTCACGACGTAATTCCAAACACGGAATCAAAATTCAATATGATATTGACAAAAAGGTAAAAGCGAAAAGAGATCGAATATATGGACATGGGTGATATGACAGAAGTATCTAGTGTGAGAGGTGGCTGGCAGTTTATCCCAGCCAGCTCCCCCAGGCCACTAAATGGAGTCCTCCCTGCAGCATGGAGATGCCCCAAATTCCCGCAGGACATCATGGACAATGGAGTTCGGATTCACAGCCTGCTGGATACCATGGGGTCCACCAGGGGACGCTGCAGGGAGGCACAGGGATTTCTATTCTCCCTATACCCCGGAAGTACTTCCAAGTCACGGGAACAGAAGAACTGAAGTACTTCCGGGCTGAAGAAAAAGAAGAGTTTTCATCTGCTATGGAAACACATGGACTGAAGGACAGAAGCACTTCTGGGTCAAGGACTATAAAAAGGACTGTGGCAAACCCAGCAGGCTGAGCCGGAGTTGGGAGGATGTGCGACAGAGCTACTGGGTGGAGTGGAGGATTGGAGTATGATTTATTGATTTACTAGCCAACCCGCGGCGTAGCATACGCCGCATAATTATGTATTGATGGGTGAACACTTCCTGAACGATACAGTTGTTCAGATGGGGTGGGTTTGTGGATACCACTGTGAGTGAATGAAAAGATGGACGTCTGGAGAGAGCAACAATTGTCCGTGACTGAAAGCGAGATTGTCTGTGACGATGGAGGCCATGCTGGTGAAAGTTACTTCGTCGGTAGGGATAAGTTTCAGCACTTGTTCATTAAGGTGTAGCGAGTCTTCGTTGTTGACGCTTAATATAGCTTGCGTACTGAGTTGTTCCGGAGTCACAGATGAGAAACACTTTTTTAATGTCTTTTAAGCACAGGGAAAACAATGAAAATGTGAAGCATCAGTAATGTAATAAGGCACCAAGAAAAGTAACATTGCAATAATGCACGCTATGACCCTATCGCTGTAAACAGAAGTGAAAACAAAATCGAGCCCGGTACATTCTTTAACTGCCTTCCTACCTTATGAGTCCAGCCCCCTCTCTCTCCGGCTGCCTGTGTGTTTGTGCACACGTCTCTCTCTGGCGCTGCCTGTGTGTGTGTCGCACAGGAAATGCACAGGGAGAGACTGAACATGTACAAATCGAAAGGGAAACTGGCTTGTACGTGTACCGAGACGCTGCTTTCAGTAAGTACAATGCACACGCGTTTAATTTGTCGGCCACTTTTTGCCAGCCGTCTTTTCTGGTTTGGGCTGCTTTTGCAGTGTTACCGCTTGTGCATATTAAATCCTGAAATCCTTCGAGTAACTAATTAACTAACTAACACCCACCCACACACACACACAGCTTGTGTAGAAGGTCAGCTGCTGAGAGAACGTCTCGACTGTTGCAGGGCCTGCATCTGTGAAGCAGGTGAGACGCTAATGAAACAGAGGCACAGGGCTTATTGGTTTTTAAAGACTGCTTCCTTCATTGTGTTTTAACCTCAAGAGTGTTGGTGGGCGGGGAAACGTTTTCCGTGTTCCTGCAGGACCATCTAAGAAGACGCATGTTTGTCACAGATGCGAATTGCTGTATGTAGTGTGTAAAACAGTTTGCGATGTTGCACGCGGTCGTGTGTCGTAACCGAAAAGTCAACATGGCTCAGAGCTGCATGTGGACTGTAGCGCAGACAAACAGAAATGACGGCATGTTTTCCGAGGCGTCGCGTCCGAGTTGGTGGGCGTGGCTGTGCGAGTTTTCGTCGTATCCAATGGTCTTAGAGTTGGTGGGCGTGGCTCCTTCCTGCGTGCTTTCATAGGTGTCTTGCCCGCTCTGGCAGTGGCTTAGAGAATCCATATATGGCTCCTTCGTGCGTACTTTCATGGGTGTCTTGCCCGCTCTGGCAGCGGCTTAGAGAATTATATATATAGATTATTGAGTATTGTGGAGGTGGAGGTGATTTGCGCACATTTTGTAATAATAAATTAATTATTGGGACTTTTACCTGGTGTTTGGGCGTGTTGCCTGTGGGTTTGGAGGTGCAACAGCACCCCCTACTGAAACACTAGATATTGTTCCGGCTTTAAACTTTAAGTCGGAGACTTGTATATTGCCTAATTCGTGTTGCCATCAAGGAAAGGTAGTGTTTCTTCCAAATGAAGAGGTGTATCCACGAGAATTAAAAGTTTTATTGTTTGGTGAAAGTGAAATCCACATATGCAAGCTGCAGAGACATGAAGTTGCTGGTGCGTAGCGCAGGCAAGGGGGTTGGCAAGCAAAGCCCCCTAGTACATTTAAAATTAAAAAACAGGTGGGTTTGAATATTGTGCAACTCAGCTGAAGTGCTAGCCTTTCCCTGGCATTTAGAATTTTGGTTCTTTGTTTATTTGGTTTACGTCTGCCGTGTCACTGAGCAGAACAGCCACTGGGTAGCAGTGGGCACTGTCACTAGCCAACAAAATGATGGTGGTCCACTTTCTGAAAAACAATACTCCGATACATTTATCAGAGAAGATTTCTGCATTCATGCGACACCTAGCTGAAATGACAAAGCAGGAACATACTGGCCAATGTGAGAGAATGAAGGGGAACCAGGACAGTATGAAATTTATGCTTTTTATCAATTCCTCGACCTCAGAAACCCCAGAACAGCCACCTGAGTCTGAAAAAACTCTTCAGGAAGTGTAAAAAAATTAATAAACACCACCAATCACAACCATTTTCAGTTAATGACAGACATCATTTTATCCTGGTGAAGTGTGCCGAGTCTCTTATAGGAGGACACAAGGGAGGAATGTAAGAAGTGCAACAGTTGTTCATGCAGTTCTCATCTCCCTCTCTAGAATGGAGTAACGCCACCAGGATGAGGAGTAGCGCCACGTTTCCTGGCCAGGAAGAACAAAAATAGCATTCTGCAGGATGTGGTCGTCACTTGACCATCAGATGACACGGACAGCAGATGACTCTCCTACACCTGGCTTGTTGTCTTCAAGCAGGTGTCAAGACTGCCTCGAATCTGGTAAGGAGTCTAAATTCGTAAAGAGCTATCGGTAATTCTGTTTTATAGATGTCATTAGTGTTTTGAACTCATGCTAATTGGGGGGGGGGGGGGACAGGGGTGGTCAGTTGGCCTGATGACAAGAGTCTCCAAATCCTGACCTGCTCTTGTGACTCACCTGTGAGGTGAAAAAGCATATTTCACTTTCTATGTTCTCGTAGATATAATCCTCTTCACAGGAGAACCGACGAGTTCCTCCGCCGAATTCTGGCTTCACTGGCTTACACAGTCCCACCTCCTCTGCACCCCGCAGCAAACTGCCAGAAGGAAAAAAAAATGAGAATTAAAAAAGTTTCAAAGGTAAATAATAAAAGAAGGAGATACAAAAGGGCTGATCTGCCTGATGATTAAAAAAGACTTCTTAAAAGGAAGGATGAGGACTTTTTTAATTCAGTTCTTCCATTCTGGAAAAATTCCACTCTAATTTTAGGCCCATCCAAATGGCTTCTGAGCATTGCTGTTTGGGTCATAAGGTCAAGGTGCATCTGCTTCCCTTAGCGGTGGTCAATTCATTGATTGGAAAAGTTCCTAAAAATAAATCATAATCTGTCCAAGCACAACAATTGAATGTTTCCTTTTCAAAGACCCATTCATCAACAAAGCCCTGACAGAAATTCAAGTGTTGCTTTAGGCCTCAGTGCCCATCGTTCATTTTCAAAGCTGAATTTCAAACATAATCCAAGGTGATTTCCTTGAACAGACCCAGAGAGACACTGGTCAACCGATTGCAAAATAGGAACAATTTTTACGTAAACAGGCACTTCAGCCTAACACCCCTATTTGCCTGTCCTACTTGCCCAATATCATCAATTTTGGTTTTCAACGTCTCCAACGTCATGCTGTCTACCACACTGCTCAGTAACTTATTCAACATGTCTGTGGTCCTCTGGGTGATGGAAAATATTCTAATGTTAGTGAGAAATTTATCCTTAACAGGTTTTCATCAAGTTTCTCTCTTATTGAATCAGCTGGGATCCGTCATACTAAACCCCTTCATAAACACATCAATCAAGTCCTCCATTAATCTGCACTGCTTGAAACTGAAAAGATTTGGCTCCTACACTCTGTCTTTGCAGCTCATACCTCTCAATCCTGTAATCAGCCTGGTCGCTCTCCTCAGGACTTTCTCTAGGGCTATTATGTCTTTTTTTGTAATATTGGGACCAAAAGTGCACACAGTACTCCAGATGATAGGTCAGATCAGGTCAGGTTAGGGAGCATGCTCTTGCCGCACCCACCACATGATGAA
The DNA here is from genome assembly GCF_900747795.2 of Erpetoichthys calabaricus. Lineage (NCBI taxonomy): Eukaryota > Metazoa > Chordata > Cladistia > Polypteriformes > Polypteridae > Erpetoichthys > Erpetoichthys calabaricus. The sequence goes on along the minus strand of NC_041405.2, from coordinate 151,613,247 downwards.
ACAGCTCGGAAACCCCCAGGCAGACAAGTGGTCCAGTCTCACCTTTTGGAAATGACCACCTATCTGCCACAGCCAGGTGTTTACGTGGCCTGGTCCAGCCACTTGGGTTCTCAATGAAACAGCTCGGATCCTGGTTGGCAACCCCCCAGGCAGACACGTGGTGCAGTCCCACCCCCCAGAAATGACCAGCCAAGTGTTGTGTGGGCATCCCCTTGGCCTGGTCCAGCTGCCCAGATCCTCAACAATGTGGGTCCTGTGAGCCAGATCATCCTCGGGTAATCGTGCCACATGGCCGTAGTGCCGTAACTGACGCTCCCTCACAATGCAGGTAATGTGCCTCATTCCAACCTCCATGAGCAACACAAAGTCAAACCAGCGGTACCCAAGGACCCTCCAAAGAGACACAGTTCTGAAGGAGTCCAGCCTTCATCTCAGGTCACTGGATAGCATCCATGCCTCACAACCATATAGCAAGACAGGCAGCACCAGGACTCTAAAGACTTGGACCTTCAACCTTTTGCAGAGATATTGGGAGCGCCACACACCCCTTTTACAGTGACCTCATGACCCCCTCCCTATGCTCTCCCAATCCGTCTACTGACTTCATAGGAAGAGTCACCAGAGACATGAAAGTCACTGCCGAGGTAAGTAAATCTCTCGACAAGGTCAACACTCACTCCGCAGACAGACACACTGCTGATGGCCGTGCCCAAGAGGTCATTAAAGGCCTGGATGTTGATTTTTATCAGGACACTCGCACGTCCAGACACTCAGACTTCTCGCTCAGTCTCTCAAGCACCCCGATCAGAGCCTCCATCAACTCTGCGATTCTGAGTCTAAAAGGATGGACGGATATTTATAAAAATAAATTGCTGCTACCTTTACCGTTGACCAAAGATGCTCTCGTTCTAATTTTAATATCCGAGCATAAAAGGTATGCTTTACATGGCAGGCTTATTCCTGGAGGGTTTCTCAGGTGTCACAAGCAACATCAAGGAGACATTCCAGGAGAAATGTGGCACCGCTTTACCGGTTTTATGGCCAAACGTGTTTTGATTGGACCACTACAAAAAAGGGAAATGGCACAGAGTGTCTTACACAAGAGGCCACAGTCTGGCTAGTCTCTCAGAACCTTCTGCTGAAAAACAACACTACAGCATGATGCTGCCACCATTGTATTGCACAGATGATGACCTGGGCCTGATGATTGAGGCCATACTGTTCAGTCTTGGATTCATTAGATCAGAGAGTCTTGCTTCTCGTTATCTGAGAGTCCTTTAGGAGCCTCTATGCAAAACCCAAGCAGGCTTTCATGTGTAGGTTGGCCATTCTGCCATAAAGCTCAGATTAGTGGAGTATCACAATGGTGGTTGTTCTTCTGGAAGTTTCTCCACACCATTTTTCTGAAGCTCAGGTAGAGTAACCATGAGATTGCTGGTCACGTTTCTTACCAAAGCCCTTCTTCCCCTATTGATCAGTATGGCCCAGGCAGCCAGCTCATGGATGTTTCAAACTTTTTTTGTTTAAGGATTATGAAGGCCACTGTGCTTTTGGGAACCGTCAAATTCAGAGGTCAGCGTAAATGATACTTCCACCCAGGACCAAAGTGAATGAGGAAGTGTGTGAGCGTATATCCAGCAAAGGATGGGGGTCACACCTGAGGAGAATTTCGCCCTTGTATGTCTTCATACTGTTGCTTCATACATTAATGTGGCCAGTTAGGTGGACAAGTACGAGAGATGTACAAAATGTTTCTGCACCATTGCAGACTTCTGAGAGTGTCGGTTGGATTTTTAGTCGACGTCTTGCTCTGATTTTTAGTTTGGAGGGATGGCTTGTTCTAGTAAGAGTCTGGTGATGTGATGAACCTTCCACTTGTTGATGATGGATCCCACAGTCCTTAACGGGACATTCTTGATATTTTTTTCTAGCCATTTCCTGCCTTGTGCATTTCAATGAGTTTGTTTCTCATATCAGATGATGCTGCTTTGTCTTCATTGTTTGCAGTGACAGTCTCACATCAGCTGATGCTCCTTTGTCTTCATTGTTTGCAGTGACAGTCAAACAAAGACTACATCCTTACAAAGGGGGCTTTTTACGAGGGATGTTCAAAAAGTTTCTGCACTTTTATATTTTTGTTAGAAACGGTGAAGGCAGGAGGAAAAGTAATTGGTCCGGTTGGAGAGTGTCATGTGACTAGTGCTGTCTGGCAAACTGGCTGCCCTTGCAGTTTAGTATAAGAGTTGTCACCTTGTGGTGAAGATGGCTGCACCAAAGAGGAACAGTGTTCTGTCATACGCTTCTTGTAGGCAGAGGGTGTGCCAGGAGCACAGATTCATCTCCACATGTGTGCTCAGTATGGGCATAAAGTCCTCTCTCGTAGAGTCATCTATGAGTGGATTGAAATGTTCGAAAATGGCCATACTAGTGTGATGGAGGCCGAGCACTTTGGATGTCCATCTACATGTGATGATGAAGTGAAAACAGTGGTGCATCAGTGACTATGCGATCAACCAAAAACATTTTTTGCTGATGGCATTTAAAAGTTGGTACGACGCTGGGAAAATTGCATCACAGAATAAGGTGACTATGTAGAAAAATGATGTCATTTGTTTCTGAAATTCTTAAGAAATAGAGTTAAAAAAAGTGCGGAAACTTTTTGAACACCCCTCGTAGATACAGTCATATGAAAAAGTTTGGGACCCCCTCTCAGCCTGCATAATAATTGACTCTTCTTTCAACAAAAAAGATAACAGTGGTATGTCTTTCATTTCCTAGGAGTACTGCGGTGTTTTCTGAACAAAGATTTTTACTGAAGCAGTATTTAGTTGTATGAAATTAAATCAAATGTGAAAAACTGGCTGTGCACAAATGTGGGTCCCCTTGTCATTGTGCTGATTTGAATGCCTGTCACTGCTCAATGCTGATTACTTGGTGTGATGAGCTCATTAAGCCTTGAACTTCATAGACAGCTGTGTCCCATCATGAGATATAAAGGTATTTAAGGTGGTCAATGACAAGTTGTGCTTCCTTCCCTTTGACTCTCCTCTGAAGAGGGACAGCATGGGATCCTCAAAGCAACTCTCCAAAGATCTGCAAACAAAGATTGTTGAGTCTCCTGGTTTAGGGGAAGGCTACAAAAAGCCATCTCAGAGGTTTAAACTGTCAGTTTCTGTAACTGTAAGGAATGGAATCAGGAAATGGAAGGCCACAGGCACAGTTGCTGTTACACCCAGCAGGTCTGGCAGGCCAAGAAAAATCCAGGAGCAGCATATGAACAGGATTGTGAGAATGGTGACAGACAACCCACAGATCACCTCCAAAGACCTGCAAGAACATCTTGCTGCAGATGGTGTATCTGGACATCGTTCTACATTTCAGCACAATTTGCACAAAGAACATCTGTATGGCAGGGTGACGAGAAAGAAGCCCTTTCTGCACTCACACCACAAACAGAGCCGCTTGTTGTATGCCAATGCTCATTTAGACAAGCCAGATTCATTTTGGAACAAAGTGCTTTGGACTGATGAGACAGAAATGGAGTTATTCGGTTAGAACAAAAAGCGCTTTGCATGGCGGAAGAAGAACACCGCATTCCAAGAAAAACACCTGCTGCCTGCTGTCAAATTTGCTGGAGGTTCCATCATGCTGTGGGGCTGTGTGGCTAGTTCAGGGACTGGGGCCCTTGTTAAAGTCGAGGGTCGGATGAATTCAACCCAATATCAACAAATTCTTCAGGATAATGTTCAAGCATCAGTCACAAAGTTGAAGTTACTCGGGAGTTGGATATTCCAGCAAGACAATGACCCAAAACACAGTTGGAAATCTACAAAGGCATTCATGCAGAGGGAGAAGTACAATGTTCTGGAATGGCCGTCACAGTCACCCGACTTGAATATCATCAAACATCTATGGGATGATTTGAAGCAGGCTGTCCATCAAATTGAACTGAACTGGAGAGATTTTGTATGAAGAATGGTCAACAATACCTCCATCCAGAATGCAGACACTCATCAGAGGTTATAGGAGGACAGCGTCTAGAGGCTGTTAGATTTGAAAAAGGAGGCTCAACTAAGTATTGATGTCATATCTCTGTTGGGGTGCCCACATTTATGCACCTGTCTAATTTTGTTATGATGCATATTGCATATTTTCTGTTAATCCAATAAACTTAATGTCATTGCTGAAATCCTACTGTTTCCATAAGGCATGTCAGGTATTAAAAGGAAGTTGCTACTTTGAAAGCTCAGCCAATGATAAACAAAAATCCAAAGAATTAAGAGGGGTTCCCAGTTTTTTTCATATAACTGTAGCTATGGGAATGGATGATTATTTTTGGCCCCATAGACCTGAAAAAAACCCTCATATTTTGTGCAGGAAATTATAACCTTATGATGAAGAATAAACTGATAAGTGTCTTCAGCACAAATGATCAGAAAGACTTGAAGATGTGTGTGCCATATTAACCGACCTCAGGGGTCCACCCACTAATGGTGTTGTGTCTCAGCCAGGGAGCTCAAATTCATGGTTAACTTCTCTTTACTTCATTTTATGTTGTTTCTTTTAGGTTTTTGTCTGTGCATTATAAGCCGCCAGGAACAGCCTCTGCCCTGTAAGACTGGAGGGTCGTCCACGGTTCCAGGTGGTTCATTTTGAATTTGCTTGGGAGTTTTGTGTTTCTAATGTAGTTCTCTGCTTTTTGGGGATTTATTGGATTTTTGACTATTTTGCTTTGTGCTTTGACTCTTATTGAGATTTTGTGTTGGGACTTCTTCGCCTTGGATTGCCCTTGCTGACAACTCCTTTTGGCCTTGTGTGCTCCACGGAGCTTCATGTATTTACTCTTGAAATAAGTCTTGTTATTCAATAAAGATTTGATTCTTGACCTTATTACTAGCCAGGGGTTTGGTGGTGACATTATCGCAAATGTTTTGGAACTCTTTAGCGTTTGGGACTCCTAGTCTACGACAAACGGGATACGAGTGATCAAAGCTACAGCATTTCACAAAACTTAGAACAATTGGGGATTGGTGATATCGGCCTGTTGCTTTATGCCAGTCCAAGGTTGCTGATCACAAACATGATAATATTTTTGATGTTTTATTTTTCACAGGTGGTCCTAGCCCTCAAATTTCAAATATAAACATGTAGGGTATTGTTCTCGATTGTCAAAGTTGGTGATTATAAATATGAGGTTATTGCTGACCCTTTACTAGGATCTAGCCACCTATGGACCCCTCTCAGAGGTGAAAAATACAAACTTCTATTACAATCTTATATGTAAAGCAGACTGTAACAATCTTGCGGTTATGTATGTATGTTATCATCCAGTTGATGATTAGTAATCACAAGGGGGCACCAGAGAGCCCCAGACACAGCAATACAGTACATAATACTTGTATAAGAATATAAATACAATAAAGAGTTTTTATTCCACAAAGCACCTTCCAATGAACACTTCTCCGACAATTAGCCACAGTCTTATGTGTAAAGCAGACTGTAACAATCTTACTGTCTTGTATGTTTGTTATCATCCAGTCGATGCTCTGAACGTTTCTGGTGTGCTCCATAAAAGCAACCAACAGTTTTATAATTAAAAATCCGTAGTATTATTTGTTTGTCGTTTAATGTTTGTTTTTGTTTACTATATTTTCATCTTGCATTATTCTTATTGTAACAATGTTGTAGTGGTAATAGAATTAAATCAACCTAATAATAATATTAATTTAATTGACTATTTTTTTTTGTCGTCAAAAATTCTGCATGTAAAAACTTACTACACCACAAAACAAAAATGAATATGTTAAGTTGTGTTCTTTTTAATTATATTTTTCTCAAACAATTAAAAAAAAACAACTTTATTTTCCTCCCGGGCAATACTGGGTATTTCAGCTAGTTGAGAATATTTAAATGTTCAAAATTTAAACTGAAGCGGACATTTTAATATTTCAAATATCTGCTGCAACTGTTCTTGTTTATTATGTATTTCTACCTCATGAAATGTTTCTTATAAGCTATCATATTTTCCCCCGGCTTTTGTTCAGTTGTGGTTCTTGTCTGTTGTGTTTAATTTATTTATGTTTCTTTTATTTATAATGTACATTTTTCCCTGTGTGTATTGGGAAAGGGGTGTGGCCTAGGTCATGACCCTTGTGTTTTGTGGGTGGTTCCCCAAGGGGTGAAGCCATCTGCCAATCACCAGCAGGAACAACCCTCCACCCTATTTAAGGGAGGGCCTTCCACAATTCCTTTCAAACATGCTAAGGTGTGGAGAGTTACTGTAAGTTTTGGTTATTAACTTTTGATTTTCTGGATTTTGAACATGTGCTCTGTTTTTTGATTACATCTCTGGATTTTGTATTGGGACTGTGTTTATTTATTTTTGAGCCACTGCTCTGTTTTCTACTATAGTTTTTGGATTCGGGACTTGTTTGCTGTATTGCCTTGCCTCTTCAGGCAGCCTCTTGTGTTCATTCGGAGCCTGGTGCTTGTCTTTATAAAAACAAACCTTTCATTTGTTTTTTTTTTAGTAAATATTTCCTTCCTTTGGGGTTTCTGTGTCAGGGTTTTTGATGGTGTTTTTCCGCTTCTAGTGGGCATCCTTTGAATGTGTTTTGTTATCTGTGCTTTCGGGACTCCCCAGTTTCATGGCATGAGCACTCCAAAATATGGCGACTTATACTAATTAAAACTTTTTCTATATTTATATGTCATTGTTCAGATATTTTACTTTTGAGGATTTGCATTCTGTGGGTGGAGCCTCATGAGATGCCTCCCCCTCTGAAGTCATTGCTGAAGGACCGCCCTCAGACTAGAAATTCTGGCACTTGGATTTTCTGTTAGTTTGTTTTTATTAATTTTTTTCTTTGTGAATTTTTGCTTTGTTCTTCAGATTTGGCTTTAGGATTATGGACTGTTGTTATTTGTTGTGGTTGCCTTGTTTAATATTAATAATAATAATAATAGTAATACTGCGGTGGGTACCCTGCCCAGGATTGTTTCCTGCCTTGTGCCCTGTGTTGGCTGGAATTGGCTCCAGCAGACCCCCTTGACCCTGTGTTCGGATTCAGCGGGTTAGAAAATGGATGGATGGATAATAGTAATAATAATAATTCCTTACATTTATATAGCACTTTTCTCACTGTTTGCCTTATTTTTGTTTTTATTGCCTTGCCTGTTGTCCATCTACTTTATTTATTATTATAGTTTATTATTTAATTTTCATCTACAGTACATTAAAGATACTCTGATTTGTGGTGTTCTTACACCAGAGGTTTACAGTCATCCTTTCCTGTTAAGGGAATTTTTGAGATTTTTTTCTTTATTTTACCTTAAGAAACCTTGCCCCATGTCAAGAGAAAGATCTAGCTTGAGATCGCTGGAGCTCTGTGATGCAGGACCTCTGATGAACAGCCAAGCAGAAAGTCAATACAACCAAAACGTGAGCCCAAAACGTAGTAGAGAGGACAAAGGAAAATGATCTTAACTAGGAAATCTTAAGCAAAGAAACGCACACAAAAAAGTCTTTAGAGGAATCTCAGATGACCAGGAAGTACATGGTAATGACCTTTTGTAGTGATGACCTGATTACATCAAAGGTTACAACCTTTGTTCATCCTTCGATGGCCACCATCCATGCAAAACTATATAAAGAATGTATAAAACCCATAAAAAATCAAAATTGCATCAGAAAAGCCATGAATACATTGTTCTGACTCAGCAGTGAAAAACCTTCATGTGAAGGGGTCACAAGATGAAGCAAAGCCAAAAAACATGTGCAGGGTAATCACCAGAGAGTCAAAGGGATCTGTCGACCAGCCCAAAATGTTAAACAAAAATCAAAAGTCGTTAGCCATAAAAACATTAACAGAATTTATTTAGAGAATTGCACACCAAACGGTAAAACAATCCAAGCTTGGATAAGGAAGAAATGCATGTGATGTCCGTTTAGCCGGTCATGCCGAAGAAGTCACATGAAATTTAGCAGGGAAAATTACTCAGGCAATGGCCAATGCAAAAGTCACAAAATGGCGATTCCCTTAAGAATCCAAAATGGCACCGTGGAAAGACGAGAAAAAAAATTGCAATTTTTTTACGAATAAAGATAGAAATAACAAATGCCAAAACTGAAATCCTTAATTTCAAAATCCTGTTTAGAAGTCCAGAAGTCCAAAAAAATCTTAAGAAAAGGCACAGAAAATGAATAAAATACACCAATCATAAAAAATGATGCACTGGAAGAGCATCAATGACAGGTGAGACATTCCACAAAACAAGTGATGAACTATGTTTATAGACAAGATACAGTGATCCCTCGCTATATCGTGCTTCGTCTTGCGCGTCTTCACTCCATCGAGGATTTTAAATGTAAGCATATGTGAATATATATCGCGGATTTTTCACTGCTTCGCGGATGTCTGCGGTCTACAGTACGTGTGCTTCCTCAGTTGATTTGCCCATTTGAATTCAAACAAGGGACGCATTTGAATTCAAACAAGGGATGCTATTGGCGGATGGCTGAGAAGCTACCCAATCAGAGCACGCGGTTAAGCTCCTGGATGCTGTACTAACTCTCAAGCGTCTCGTGACCATTCTACGAATGGCAAAAGATCTCCAGACATCAGTTGAAGAATGGGACCCACAAATGATTCGTTCTTTGCAATTTAAAAATGCTTTTAGCGGCACCACGTATGTGTATAGGAACCTTTTTACACAAATGAAAAAGCAGCGCCAGCAACTGCCCATCACGATGTTCCTTACACGCAAAACACTGCCTAGTACGCCTTCAGTGGAAGAAGACGACGGCGGTGCTACACAATCGCCTGAAGAGGCTCCTTTAGAACAGCTGTGACAGTGTAGTAAATGTCATCGTTATCTGACAAGTTGGTGAGTACCCAAAACTATTTTTCTATGTACTTAGTACATGTATGTACGTTTATTGTAACTATGCACACATTTTATACAATTTTTTCCTTGCATTGTTGGTATTTATTGCCGGTGGCCTGTCTATCATAATGGCTGTAACAAATGTGATATCGGAGACGCTCTACAGTATCTTTAAAATAACATTTTGGTTTTATGTACAGCATTTACATGTTATAGATTTTTCACGTATTTTTATATTACCTACTCAATTACAATATGTTTAAAACTGTATTACGTATTAAATAAAACTCCTCAATGATATACGATACGTATGTTTGTGAGTAGTATATAAACTGTGTTTACATACATAATTTCAACGAATCTTACCTAATAACTAAGAGAATATAAAGGGTTTATGCTGTATAACTGTACGGGGAATATTTATAAACCAAGTGGGAGAGTTTATAAGGACTTAAAATATATAAAAATAACCATATAAACATATGGTTTCTACTTCTCGGATTTTCTTATTTCGCGGGTGGCTCTGGAATGCAACCCCCGCGATGGAGGAGGGATTACTGTATATAAACACTAAAACAAAATTAATTACGAGAAAGTAAAACAGAGAAAAAATACCTAAAATAATCATAAACATGTATAACTCCTGACTCTAACTTATAGAATATCCCTGACCATCATAGGATAATCAAGTCTTCATGACTGACCATAGGAATGTTGATAAAGTCCACAGAAGGAGGTAGAGACTTGTGAAAAGGAAAATGGTGTGTGGCACCTCATATGTTATGATGTCAAGTCAAAGCATACCAAAGGCCTAAATCCTTAATGAAGGCCCAGTTATTCACACATTAAATACACAAAAAGGAAAAGCTCCAAAAAGGGAGAGGACAAACTTCCAAAACCTCTGGCCGAAGGAGTAAATCTGTTCATTATTATAAACAAAACCAAGATTCCAACAAAAGAATACAAAAAGACAAAAGATATGACTCTCAAAATCAGCTAAGGACACGTCTTTACATTAAACGCATCCAAACGTTTTCCTCTGCATTAAAATCTGGTGGCAGAACAGACAGAAAACGAGAAGTGTGAATATCATCTTGGAGGGGTCTAAGGCCCACTTCATGTCCTCAAAGACATTGTTATTAACGACAAAGTGTGTTGAGCTACCCTATAACTCGAGTTTCCAGGCGCGGTACATGAATATAAAAATAATGCAACAAAAACTCACTTTTCATAAGTGGCCGTGACAAAGAAAGCATAGACACGTGTGTGTTTGTGGTGCCGGATCTGGATGATGAGCTCTGGAATTCCCAGCCGTATGTGGTTCAGCAGCCATAGCAGCGTGTGGTCATCTGTCGTATCTGTAAGTTGGAGGTCAAGAGTAAAAAACACACAATGGGAAAAATTTGCAAATATTAACAATAATGAATGGAACAAGTGCAAGGCGTTTATCAAAGATACCCCTATTACCCGAGCTAAAATGTCTTTGCTGTCTTGAAGGCTGCTTCTTATTCTTTTGCTTTTGTCCTCACAATAAAACCAACATCACATGACAGGGCTTGACATGGGGAGTGGGTCAAAGGTACCAACTGCAGTTACTGGATGTTATTTCCTCTGATGTGTCAAACTCATATGAACCTGAGTCACAGGAGGACTGAACACTCGATTCCTGCACGACCTTCTGTCATTGTTCCAAATCTTATATTGAGCTGTAAAGTTTCCATTAGATCACCTACTTTTGACATTCAAAGAATGTGGAGCCCACTGAAATAAGAATACAAAAGGCTCAGCTCTTTTCATTTTTCCTCATCACTCATCACCTGTAGCCCTGCAATCAGCCTAGTTGCTCTTCTCTGAACCTTTCCTTGTGCTGCTGTGTCCTTTTTGTAGCCTGGAGACCCAAACTGCACACAAGACTCAAGATGAGGCCTCACCAGTGTGTTATAAAGACTTGAGCAGAACCACCTGTGACTTGTACTCCACACGTCAAGGCGCTATATAACCTGACATTCTGTTAGCCTTCTTAATGGCTTCTGGAAGTTGATAGTATTGAGTCCACTACAACTCCTAAATCCTTCTCATGAGGTGTACTTTCAATTTTCCGACCGCCTATTGTGTATTCAAACCTTGCAATTTTACTTTCTACATTTATAATTTTACATTTACTGACATTAAATTTCATTGTCCAAGATCTGCCCAAGCCTGTATGCTGTCCCAAGTCCTCCTGTAATGATATAACGGATTCCACATTATCTGCTAATCCATCATATCTTGGTATCTGCTAACTTAACCAGCTTGTTACTTATATTCCTATCTAAATCATTTAAATATATTAAAAATATCAGCGGCCCTAGCACTGTCCCCTGTTGGACACCACTCTTAACTTCACTTAATTCTGACGAGGTTCCTCACACCATCACCATCTGCTTTCTGTGTCTGAGCCAATTCTGCACCTATCTACACACATCACCCTGAACTCCCAGTTCTTTTAGTTTGATGCCCACCCTCTCATGTGGCACCCTATCAAATGCTTTCTGAAAGTCCAGAGAAAAATATCATGAGCTCCACTTTGATCGTATCCTTTTATTGCTGCCTCATAGAATTCCAGCATGTTGGTCTTAACCCAAGCTCACTGTTTAGTAAAACTCCTGTTCTTGCCAGGTGTTGCTCAGTCTTTTCCTTAATAATTCGTTACATTAATTTTCCTGTGATGCACGTTAAGCTTACTGATCTATAACTCCTTGGTCACCCTTTTTATATAATGGGATAATATTTGACATTTTTCAGTCTTTAAAAATTTCCTCAATGAGAACTGACTCCCTAAAATTCAGTGTCATGTGTTTCATTCTAACCATCCTTTTAATTACCCCTCATGGACCCCGTGATCGTCAGAGGTGACTGTGTGCAGAGGGTGCAGACCTATAAATACCTGGGAGTGCAGCTGGATGATAAATTGGACTGGACTGCCAATACTGATGCTTTGTGCAAGAGAGGACAGAGCCGACTATACTTCCTTAGAAGGCTGGCGTCCTTCAACATCTGCAATAAGATCCTGCAGATGTTCTATCAGACGGTTGTGGTGAGCGCCCTCTTCTACCCGGTGGTGTGCTGGGGAGGCAGCATTAAGAAGAAGGACGCCTCACGCCTGGACAAACTGGTGAGGAAGGCAGGCTCTATTGTAGGCATGGAGCTGGACAGTTTGACATCTGTGGTGGAGCGACGGGCGCTGAGCAGACTCCTATCAATTATGGAGAATCCACTGCATCCACTGAACAGGATCATCTCCAGACAGAGGAGCAGCTTCAGCGACAGACTGCTGTCACCATCCTGCTCCACTGACAGACTGAGGAGATCGTTCCTCCACCACACTATGCGACTCTTTAATTCCACCCAGGGGGGTAAACGTTAACATTATACAAAGTTACTGTCTGTTTTTACCTGCATTTTTATTACTCTTTAATTTAATATTGTTGTTTGTATCAGTATGTTGCTGCTGGAGTATGTGAATTTCCCCTTAGGATTAATAAAGTATCTATCTATCTATCTATCTATCTATCTATCTATCTATCTATCTATCTATCTATCTATCTATCATGTGGCATGTTGGCTGGATATGACTGTTGTTGATCAGCAAAAGTGTTTTTCACAGCTGATTTGTTCACCTGGGGGCCTTGTTCTCCAAAGTCTTCTCTGAAAATTTCTCATGCGGCCATCAAACATCACCTTTTTTTTTTCTCTGCGCCCCATAATGCTTTGCAATGCCAGCGTGACATCACAGAGCTGTAGCAGATCTATCTATCTAATTAGTAACCAGCTTTTGCTGCTAATTTACTAGTTTTGCTTTAATTGTAAATGGCTTGCATTTGAAGGTGCTAACCCCCTGAATGGGCGGCACGGTGGCACAGTGGTAGCGCTGCTGCCTCGCAGTTAGGAAACCCGGGTTCGATTCTCTGCGTGGAGTTTGCATGTTCTCCCCGTGTCTGCGTGGGTTTCCTCCCACTTTCCAAAGACATGCAGGTTAGGTGCATTGACGATTCTAAATTGTCCCTAATGTGTGTGCTTGGTGTGTGTGTGTGTGTGTGCCCTGTGGTGGTCTGGCGCCCTGCCCGGGGTTTGTATCCTGCCTTGCACCCTGTGTTGGCTGGGATTGGCCCCAGCAGACCCCTGTGACCCTGTAGTTAGGATATAGCTGGATGGATGGACCCCCTTAATTGTTTCCTTTGTCTTTAAACAGTAGCCAAACAATTATGAGATACAAAACGAGCCAACGCATGACCAGCTAACTCCATGGGAAAGAAAAATCTTTAATATCTTTTTGGTTCTTCCTAGACAACAATGAGCCCAGAAAGAAATAAAACGGAGAAATGTTTTTTTGTCTCATGGTTCTCAGATAATAATAATAATAATAATTAATTAATTAATAATGCTCAAGGTGCTTCACAGAGTCTCATAAAGAAACAGCAAGTATATGTAACCTTGGATACAAATGTTTCCTGAATAGAACATTAAAACAGATATACATATACAAAGGCATTAAATAGAATAAAAGACAATAAATGAGAGTAAAATACTAAATTCAATATTAAAAGTAAAGCCTAACAAATGACATAATTTTTGATGTAACACACACACAAAATATCCTGAGCGTCTGGACAGAGAGGTGATCTGAAAGAGAAGTCCGACGCCTTCCTGAACAGATGAGTTTTCAGTTGTTTTTTAAAGAATGAATGGAGTCGGTTGATCTCATTAATTTTGGGAGGTCATTCCAAAATCTGAAGGCCCTGCTGTCACCCATAGAGTGGAGGTTAGTGTGGGGCACAACAAAAATCAGAGGACCTCAGTGGGTGAACAGGAGCAGAATGATGGAAAAGGTCACTGATGTAGTCTGGTGTGAAGCCATTTAAAGCTTTGTAGGATGATAAGAGAATTTCAGATTGAATCCTATAAGACAAAGGGAGCCAGTGAAGGCGAAGCAGGATGAGTGTGATGTGCTCGCTGCTGCTGGTTTGTGTCAGGACTCTAGCAGCAGAATTTTGAATTAACTGGAGCTGTGTAGAAGATTAGAAGGGACGCCTGCCAGTAGGGAGTTACAATAATCATTGCGCAATGTGATAAAAGATGGGACAAGTGTCTCAGCATTTGAAAAGGAGAGGAATGAGCGAACACAGGATATGTGATGGTGGTGAAAGTAGGAGACTTTCTTAATGCGGTTTATGTAGTCAAAATAAGAAAGGGAGGAATCAAAAATGACCTCAAGATTCCTTGCATCAGAAGAAGGTCTGATGAGAGCACCGTCAAGACTGACTGAGCTGGAAAGTTGTGCTTCAGTGCCAATGTGCAAGAGTTCAGTTTTGCTGCAGTTTTGTTTTTAAGAGTTCTGCTCCATCCAGGTTTTGATTTCACTGTGGCAAGATGTGAGCGAGAAAGCCCTGATGAGGTTTCACTTTTAACACTGAAATAGAGTCAAGTATCATCCGCATAAAAATGATAAGCCAGTCCATAGCTACGAATGATATGGCCCGAATGATATCTATGCACACTCAAGATTTCTATTTTTTTTTTGTCTTAATTATCATTTGTGTCACAATCAAAAATATTTTGCACCTTCAAAGTAGTAGACATTTGTGTCAATCAAATGGTGCTAAACCCATCCATCCATTATCCAATCTGCTATATCCTAACTACAGGGTCACGGGGGTCTGCTGGAGACAATCCCAGCCAACACAGGGCGCAAGGCAGGGAACAAACCCCGGGCAGAGCGCCAGCCCACCGCAGGCCACACACACACACACACACACACACACCCACACACCACTAGGGACAATTTAGAATCGCCAATGCACCTAATCTGCATGTCTCTGGACTGTGGGAGGAAACCGGAGTACCTGGAGGAAAACCACGCAGACATGGGGACAACATGCAAACTCCACGCAGGGAGGACCCGGGAAGTGAACCCAGGTCTCCTAACTGCAAGGCAGCAGTGCTACCCACTGCGCCACAACCAAAATTCTATTTTACTTCCTGGTTGTAATGCGACAAAACAGGACAAACACTAAGACGGAAGAAGAGTTTCGCAATAAGCTTTAAGGCGTTATTTTTTGTCATTAGGACCCCGGCACCATTCTAAAATTCAACAGCAGTCTAGCTGATAAAATGTAACTTCTTACGACAAATCATAATATGCAATGATTGTGAAGTAATAACTGTGACTTGTAAAATGTCAAACTTATCCCTTAATAAGTAGCTGCAAAACAAAATCAATGTTAGAAATAAACCAGTAAAAAAGCAAATCTTAAATAAAAAGAATAGACATGGCTGCTATTGAGCTATTAACAGTAACAACATCAAGGAGAATCTAAGGTGAGGTTGTCGCACATGCACGTCAGAGGGGGCCACCCTACAAGTTCTTCAACACGTGATACCACCCCGGGCCTAGAGGGGGCGCTGCCACTAACTGCCTTGTCTTTTTCTCCCTCCACAGTACAGAGAAACCGCCCAGTGAGGGCAACTGACTCCGCCCCTTCCAGTCCTTGGGCTATAAAAACATGACTGCCCAGAAGGAGGTGTCACTTCTTTCCCGAGCAACCAGAGTGAAGCCACTGAACAGCCTTTATTATACCAGCCAGGCCATTTTCATTTTCTTTTTTTACACCATCAAGCTTTTGTTTTTATTCAGACTATTAAGTAAATATTTTTGCTTGAGCCTGTCATTCCCTCGGACCCCCACAAGGGCAAAGCATGCAGCTGATGGAGGATATGCGTGTTTTCATGCAAAAAAACGGCAAAGTTATAATTTATCACTTTTGGATCTGTTAGGCAGACCCTCTGTATAAAGACTGACAGTCATTCAAAAACAATGGTGTTTACAGGGGGCGCGTGAACAGCGTGTACTGCACCTGCAAAGGTCATCAGCACGTCACAGTTCTCCGTGGGTACGGTCTTCATCCAGGATTTGTGAGACATGATGTTACGTCCAGCTTGCAGCAGTTTCTTCCCAAACAACTTATCTGAAAGGAAAAAGTAGGGAGGGGGAATGAGGGAAAAAAAGAAAAGAAGAGAAGTGAGAAATGAAGTAGAAATGGCAGAAAGAGAGGGCACGGAGAAAAGGGGGGCAAGCGGGGGTAGAGACAGAGAGTTCAGACACAACTGTCAACCCAGAAGTGATATGTGAGCTTCATCTGGACGGCAGCCCAGCCAAAGCGTTTAACAAACCCAAGTGTGCCAGCGCCCAGCCCCCTCGAGCTGAAGTGATAGCGTCACCCACCTGAAATGAGTAACTTGAGAGAGCGGAGCGGGCAGCACTTAACTCTTAGATACCCGGCACAGGAAAACGCAGACACCTAGGAAAGTCCTTTCAATTTCCAGGAACTTAACTGTCATGAAGTGTCAGATTTAGAGGAGGACAGTCATCCCAGGTCTAAATAGAGAGTGGGCTGCAACATGAGAACAGCTGGGTGGGCCGCAGCAAACAAACAAAATTCTAGCAGCAGAAGTTTAGGTGCCACTGGAGTGGTGAATCATAGGAATTATAATGAGGCAATAGTGAACAAAAAGATATGGAGAATGAAATTGATGTTCTTCTTGATGACTGATCGAGGGGTTGGGGGCAGCTCAAATTCACATTTCTCTTTCTTTCTTTGTTTAGTGCAGGGAAGTCAAACTTGTGGTCCGGCCCTTTATCGATAGTCAAAACACGTTCCATATGTCCCATGACCACTGGCAGTCTTCTCAAAGACTGCTTTTAATGGGCATTTCATATTGTAAGTGCCATAACAGATGGGATGGAGTGCGGTGTCTTATCCAGACAGGAGGTCATTAGGTGGGAATCATGTGGATGGAGGTGCAGGCTGGCTGGGTTGGGTTCCAGTCCTAATCCTAGTCGAGGAGTCAGAATAATGAAAGATCTGGGGATATCTGAATATCATGGACAACTCATCCCCCTTTGATGTACCGTATATACTCACATTTAAGTCGGGGCTTGATTTTACCATATAATTTCTGGTGTTTTATAATGTCGGTAGTATAAGTCGAATGTGGAAAACTCACGCTATTGGTCCAAGAGATTACGTTATGCTAACGCCCACCTGAGAGAGTAACCACGGAGCACACTGCCTTTGTTTTTCTATGTATTGTGCCTACGTGACCACACGGTAATACCCAAACTATTCTGAAGCAACGTTTTCACGGTTTTGTATTTTTTGTATCTCACACCATCATACACCTTTATCATAAGAGCATCCCTTATCTACGATGGAGCATTCGATCAGAAGAAGTCGTTGAAGTGGCGATGTGTCTGAGAAACTGGTGCGAGATTGGAAGAAGCAAGAAGATGTTCAAGACCAGAGTTATATGCGAGTATATACAGTAATCCCAGTGTAAGTGCCAAGCAGGATTATCTGGCATCCCTTCCAGGATGGTTATGAGACCCTTATCCAGACGGGAGAACAAAACAAAGGAACAGTGTGAGAAGGCTCCTATTTTGGAACATTTTAATCCCCCCATCCGCTAGATGGTAGCATCCTAGGACTTCAGTAATCATGTGGACAATTGCAAGGCATGATGGGAGTAGTAGTGCTGTGTTTCGGGCCTGCTGGGTTCCATGGGTGCCTCCAGGGGGTGCTACAGGAATTCACCTTCCCTGTTTTTCTGGACTTCTGCTTGACCTGGAAGTTCTTCCATTGGGCTATGCCCCGGTGTAGGAAGTACTCCCGGGTCTGACATTAAAAACAAGCCACCTTCGAAGATTTGGGAGGAAGGAAAGCAACACTTACTACAGGGAGATGAACGGAAAGAGAAGAAAGGAAGAATAACATGATGGGTAATTGTGTTTCTGCAACCTTTTCAAGAAACCTTTCTGAGGTATTTGTATAATAAAAACCATTGTTTGGAAACCCCCGACTGTGTATGTGTTGGTTGTGTCCAGAGTTTCAGGCTCGGTGGCACCTCCTATCTGTCACAACAGTTTGGGCACCTGGAGTGTTGCCTGTTGCCCCGTGTCAGGGTCAAGCCACAAAAGCTTCAGGGTTTCGCCAAGCTTCCTTATGACCAGGAAGGGTAATGCCATGGCACTGAAAATATTCTGAGATAAAACAAAGCATCTCACCGGGAGGGAGGAAGTTGGACAACACTTGCTGGAGAGAGGTGAGAAGAAGAAACAAAGAGAAGAAACTATGGTAATCGTGTTGTGGACTGTAATAAAAACACTTATTTTAAATCCCGGACTGTCTTGGTGTCATTGTGTTTTGGGGTTTGGGGCTCAGCTGCACCCCCTTGTAGCCAGAATATAAAGATTGCATCAGTATATAATTTACACCTGGCATTAACTGCAAATCCAGATGTTTGTTTCTCCTTCACCGCCATGTCTCGGTAGTTTTTTTTCCAGAGTCCCAAAACTGTTTGCGTAAAGGGGAACTTCTTGGCTTCAGTCCTAAATTCCATCCATCCATCCATCCATTTTCCAACCCGCTGAATCCGAACACAGGGTCACGGGGGTCTGCTGGAGCCAATCCCAGCCAACACAGGGCACAAGGCAGGGAACCAATCCCGGGCAGGGTGCCAACCCACCGCAGAGTCCTAAATTCTCTTCTCCTTAATGTCCACCGGTGTCCTTGATTGCTTTATTCACCCTTAAAGTATACATCTGGTATTTTTCAAATCAAAGTTACTTCTTCACAAAGATGCTATATAAGCATTTGCCAAGCAAAATTGTGTTCTAAAGATAAACACTGTCTATAACATTTTTAAAAATTATTTTGCCCACACTGGCCCTTTCCATTGGAGGCTATGGTGATGTACACTGCAATCAGGAAGTACAGTAACACTTTATTTTTTTTTAAGTTTAATATGTTTATTAAAAGAATTTACTTTAAATGAATTATCTCAATCCCTAAAACTGAAATGCACAGGAAAATTAATGCCACATTCAAATAAAACTCATAACTCGTCATTTCTGATCCAAGACTCAGAAAATGGAAAGAAAACGCACCACAAACTTGGAGTTCCTACTCAAAAACTCAGGCCTGGTCTCTCAAGTCTGAGTTTGTCCGGCTTCAGCTTATGACATCAAATCAAAATGGAGACGTATACTGTGATAAGGAAGTACAGTAACACTTTAGAGGTTTAATTTGTTTAATAGAAGAATTTATTTTAAATAAATTGGCTCAATCCATAATACAGAATATTGAGAAGGTAAACATTGTTACCAGAATGAACAGTCACAGACTAACCGACATTAACTCGATACATACTAGTGTTCGTACATTGCGCTGAATGGATGCTTTGTGTAATTTTTTTCCAAGCAGAAATAGTCCTATTCATCGAGGCCAAGAGCAAAAAATCATTTTTAGACACAACAACATACTTTTTCCACCTTTCTTGCTCATTGGTTTCTTCTTCGATCCGGACTGTAGAAAGTATTAGTTAACATTTCACTTTCCTACTTGCGCAATTGTGATTTCTGACATCCCAGCTCTGCTGTATAACAAATGCAGTATACATGGTGAGCCAACATGCACAGCTGGTCTTCTTCCAAAATGGTTGAATCTCATAATATTGGTGCATTTTTTAAAATTATATATATAAACTATTTTACAATGTGTGTGTAATCGCAAGATGTGGATCAAAACTCGACAAGTGTGTTGGCTTGAAAAACTGAAGTATTTGGTTTTGAAGCTTCTCCTCCATGCCCCATTTCCTTTAATGTAAAGCACCAGTGAATGCAAGATATTTTTTTTTTAATTTAAAGAAAGCACTTAACTTTATATCACAATTTTGTGAGGCATATGAATTTATAGCATATCTGTGAAGAAATAACTGACTTGAAAAATACCAAACTTATCCTTCAAGTTGAAAGAATTCTGCTAGATATATTTTACCAATGCCTTTGAGGATTTTGAAGACCTGGGTTAGGTCCCCAAGGAGCCTCATCTTCTGGAGACTAAACAGGTTTAATTCTCTAAGTTAGTAGGACATGCCCTTAAGTCCCATGATGCACTTGGTTGCTCTCCGCTACACAACTTCAAGTGCTACTATACCTCTTTCGTAGCGTGGTGACCAGAATTGCACACAATACTCCTGTTGCATTATCACTACTTCATTATTTAGTCTTGATTTATGTTCAACAGTTTTTTATGATATAACCTAACATTTTATTTACCTTTTCAATTAATTCTACAAATTGATTAAGTGATGAAAGCATTGTGTCAACATAAACCCCTAAATCCTTCTCAGTTGCTTCCTGTAGCACAGTGTCTCACATTTTGTATTAAATTCTAATATAAAACCTTGTATAAATAACATGAACATTACAGAATACAGTTGTGCAGTTTAAAAAGGACACTGTTATGTTTCAGCCAGGGTTTATCCCCTAGTTTGTGCTCAAATTCCTTTTTATGTTACTTTGTTCATGTTTGATTCCTTTGTTTATGCTAACATTGTTATTTATGTTTGTTATTTGTTTGATTAGCTTCATTTACTATTATTTTTATATGTGGTCATGTTTATTTTACTATGGTCTTTAAATTTTGTGGGTGGTTCCCTAAGAGGCGGGGCCACCTGTCCATCATTGTTCAGGGACCGCCTTCAGAGCTCTTATGTCTAACTGTTATTTGTAGATCACAGCTCTGCCGTCAACACTGTAATTCCTTCCAGACTGATCCCCAAGCTCCTTCGACCTGGGTCTCAGTGCCTCTCGGATGTTGGACTTTCTGACTGGCAGACCCCAGCAGGTACGGATTGGCAAACACACATCCTCCATGCTGATTCTGAACAATTTCACCACCAGCTTGGTTCCCTGCTGTACCCTCTGTTGGACTGTATGTCCAGTCATAGCTCCAAAAGCATCATAAAACTCGCTGATGATTCCACCATCATAGACTTGATCACAGATAATGATGAGACAGCCTGTCCGAGAGGAGACTAAGATCCTGTCAGAGTGGTGTCAGGACAATAACCTCTCTCTGACCGTCAGCAGAATGTCAGCAAGACTAAGGAATGGCCATTGATTACTGGAAGCAGAAGGTAAATCACAACCCCACTTACACTGGAGATAAGGCTGTGGAAGGAGTCACCAGTTTTAAATTCCTGCGGGTGTAGCAGTCTGGTGCTGCTCAGATTCACACCATCAAAGAGATGGTGATTTATTTATTTCTTTGGTGGGGATTCTAGGAATGCACCCAGCTTTGTCCCGACCCGCACCTCACTCACAGACAGAGACACGAAATCCAATAAATCAAATAAATGAATGAATAATAATTTAACCCTCCCCTTCCCCTACGGTGATAAAAAATATGACACACAACAATAAACTTAACAATAAACACTCACGACAATGTCCATGAATCAGTCCCAATGCAGCAGTAATGGAAGGAGTGGTATGGAGTGAAAGATGACGATCCTGAGAACAGCTTTCCGTAAGTAATGTAATAAACAGTCCAACCGGTAGTCCTGACGTGGCGAGGATTGAGATTTGGGGAGCACGCCCTCCAATGAAGCACGATGACCAAACCAACACTACTCACAATGACAGGCAGGCACGAGACACTCCATACATCCTGTGGAAGACCAGCCCAAGCGCAGACAGGCAGACACCAACAGTTCAAAACACACACGTTTATTTACAGTATTTACAACTACTAAAGTCCCACACATAACCCAGTGTCCTTCCACCAAACACCCCAAGTCCTGGCCTCTCAACAAGCCAGCCTTTTTGCACCACCTTCACTCTTCTCCTCCGAGCTTCGTCCTCTTCCACCCGACTCAAGCTGATGACTGGAGGGAGATGGCCCCTTTAATTCCCACCCGGACGTACTCCAGGTGCCCTCTGACGAGCTTCCTGCGGCACTTCCGCCACACCAGGAAGCACTCCAGGTGTCCCCGGTAATTCTTCCGCCAGCACCTCCGGGTGTGGAGGAAGTGCTGACGTCCAGGGCTTCACAATCGTCCTGGTGCCCCCCGGCGGGGGCCACAGACCCCTGTAGGGATGAGCTTCCATGCACAATTCCCGTGGACCCCATACAAATCAAGGA
Source organism: Erpetoichthys calabaricus (assembly GCF_900747795.2). Taxonomy (NCBI): domain Eukaryota; kingdom Metazoa; phylum Chordata; class Cladistia; order Polypteriformes; family Polypteridae; genus Erpetoichthys; species Erpetoichthys calabaricus. The sequence continues at coordinate 151,591,339 of NC_041405.2, read as the reverse complement.
GGTTGCCCTCTCGTGGTCCGGGGGAGGTATAGCCCCCAGCTGCTCACCACAATCCTTACAGGTTCACGATTCAGGGTAGAAACAATATTCCACAGGGATTATGGCAGACGAGACAAATGGGTGAGCAGAAACACAGACATCGGCCTCGTTTGCTGCTTAGCCGGCTCTGTTTTAAGATTCCCGCTGGCCCCTCTTATTCCCCCAGCAGCCCCTGCATTCTCCTCAAACTTCCAATCAGGGCAATACCCTCGGGGAAGCTGGGAAGTGAAATCCTTTAAGTTGTAGCACTGCTACAGAGGTTACCAACATTGACAATCTAAGTTAGACAGAACACACTACAGGTACAGTGGACATCAAAAAGGACCATCAGCGACATTACTTTCTTAGACGTCTGAGGAAGGCCCAAATGTCTCAAGCAGCCCTCATCAACTTGTATAAATGAACTGTGGAGTCCATCCTGACCGGCTGCATTATGTGCTGGTATGGCAGCAGTTAGCTAGGGACCACAAGACATTGCAGAGGGCGGTGGAAACAGCGCAGATCATCATGGGGACATGGATACCATCTCTGAAGGACACATCTGTCTGAGAAAGGCAAAACGAACTATAAAAGACCCCACTTTCCTGCCATAGACCTTCCATCAGGCAGGCACTACAGAACTATTATTACCCGAACTGTGGGATTTAAGAACAGTTTCTACCTGCAGGCAACGAGGCTGCTCACCTGTCATATGTGATAAGATGTCTGGAATCATCTGAGTGAGTGAAGTGTCACCGCTGTGATTCCTGTTGTGTCTGTAACGGTATGCTTACTGTTATTTACTATGATTATTATTAACATTAGATATAAGTTCAAGCTATTTCTCTTCCTGATGTTTTTTTACATTGGTTATTGTGTCTGCAAGGAACATTACGCCAGTAACGATTTCACTGTACATTGTATATATGACAATAAAATGACCTTTAACACGCCAAACAATATTTAATTGTAAAAAAAATACACAGGTCGAGAAAACAAAAAAAGTGTCCCAAAATCCCTTTGGGCTTTCCTTCAAGACTTCAGTTTCCTCCCGCATTCCAAACCATACATTTCAGATTGACTGGCATCTCAAAGTTGGTCAAGGCAGGTATGAAACGGGATGGCATCCCGCTTGGTAATTCAGGTCAGGTCAGGTCAGGTTGGTGAGTCTGCACTGATACAGCGCATTTCTGCACCCACCACACAATAAAACAGCTCGGGATGCCGGTGGCCTGGTCCAGCCGCTGGTCTTCAACAATGAAGGTCCTGCGAACCGGATCACTCTCGAGGAATCGTGCCACATGGCCATAGTGTCGTAAGTCACAATGTGCCTCATTTGAGTGTCTGATATACCTTAGAATGTAGGTCTCCAGCCCAGATAATAAATTAACAAAGAATTTCCATAATTTTTTAAAGGCATCATACAGTTGGTTTCAGTCCACATGGCACAAGGAGCTCCGGGTTTCCTCTCACATCTCAAAGACCGGCTGTTAGGTTAATCTTTCAAGTTTCACGTTCCTAGCAATTTGCACGGTTCCAAGCTTAACCCCCCCCCCCCCCCCCCCCTCCACCCCCCAATCCCACAAATGTCAAAGCTTTATGGTTCCTTGCCTCGTAAGGATTCACACATTCAGAACTGGGCTGCCACCCAAACACATTAACAGACCACTTCTGCTTAATCCCTTCATTTCATTTGTCAAGTAAACACTGAGATGGTTCTTGACGTTATTGATGAATGGAGCTTAGTGTCTTAACATCTGAATGAAAGCAAATGTCTACTAATTGGAGACAGCGTTGTAGTTCAGAGAATATTTAAGGTATGGAAGACAGACGTTTTCGAGGCAGAGCAGTTTGTCTCATCTCATCTTCTGAAACCTCTTTTTCAGATGAAGGTCGCGGTGGCAGTATGCCATAGTCTTGTGGGGCCAGATGTGAGTCTCAAATGAGAATACAATCTCATGTAGTGAATAGTGGCGAAATCTGTAAAGGCCAACTGGGCTTCTTCCTAAAACATCTGCCCTCATCTCCTTCAGTCCGTGCATTTTTAACCACCGCAGGGGTTTCAGGGAGAGAGCAAAAGAAACAAAACGAAAGACTTGACACTGAGAGAAAATACAAAACTAAAATTGCTTTTATCAGTTGAGGAGCTCAGTAGCATAAGGGAACTGAAAATTAATAATTAATTTGTACATTGTAAGGAGACACACACACGTAGACCACCACAGCTCCACACGTTTGGAAAGTGCCTCTGTCTGCTATGATACCTTTCTGTCATTTTGACTATTGCATCACTATATGACATAACAGCAGCAAACAGTTTACATAAGCATTGTGGTCTGTGGATATACGGCATGTTAAAACACTGCGGCTATTTTGTCACGGTATGTTTGGATTTCCACTTGGACAGTAATGTTACATTTCTTTAGTTATTTATTAAATGTGGAGTTAGAAGATGGATGTTGTGGAGCCTCATCATGCTTTTCATGGTGTCTTTGCATTCTGCTGGAGTCCAGGCAGGTGGTGCAAGTGCATTGAGAAGGGTGGAGATTACCTTGAGAAAGGACATTATTGGTTTTGTTAAGGTTCGTTGACTTCCCCTTGTATTATATTATATTGGGTGGCACATAAGTGCAGTGGTTAGGGGTAGGGTTCAGATTAAGTGTGGGTGTGTGTGTAAGTGCTCCCTGTCATGGATTAGTCCAAGGCCCAGAGTTGTCTCCTTAATAGATAGATAGATAGATAGATAGATAGATAGATAGATAGATAGATAGATAGATAGATAGATAGATAGATAGATAGATAGATAGATAGATAGATAGATAGATAGATAGATAGATAGATACTTTATTAATCCCAAGGGGAAACTCACACTCCAGCAGCAGCATACTGATACAAAAAACAATAGTAATAAAAATGCAGGTAAAAACAGACAATAACTTTGTATAATGTTAACGTTAACCCCCCCGGATGGAATTGAAGAGTCGCATAGTTTGGGGAAGGAACGATCTTCTCAGTCTGTCAGTGGAGCAGGACGGTGACAGCAGTCTGTCGCTGAAGCTGCTCTTCTGTCTGGAGATGATCCTGTTCAGTGGATGCAGTGGATTCTCCATGATTGACAGGAGTCTGCTCAGCGCCCGTCGCTCTGCCACGGATGTCAGACTGTTCAGCTCTGTGCCTACAATAGAGTCTGCCTTCCTCACCAGTTTGTCCAGGCGTGAGGCGTCCTTCTTCTTAATGCTGCCTCCCCAGCACACCACGGCATAGAAGAGGGCGCTCACCACAACCGTCTGATAGAACATCTGCAGCATCTTATTGCAGATGTTGAAGGACGCCAGTCTTCTAAGGAAGTATAACTGGCTCTGCCCTTTCTTGCACAGAGAATCAGTATTGGCAGTCCAGTCCAATTTATCATCCAGCTGCACTCCCAGGTATTTGTAGGTCTGCCCCCTTTGCACATAGTCACCTCTGATGATCACAGGTCCATGAGAGTCCTGGGCCTCATAAAATCCACCACCAGCTCCTTGGTTTTGCTTGTGTTCAGTTGTAGGTGGTTTGAGTTGCACCATTTAACAAAGTCCTTGATGAGGTTCCTATACTCCTTCTCCTGCCCACTCCTGATGTAGCCCACGATAGCTGTGTCGTCAGCGAACTTTTGCATGTGGCAGGACTCCGAGTTGTGTTAGAAGTCCGATGTATGTTGGCTGAACAGAACCGGAGAAAGTACAGTCCCCTGCGGTGCTCCTGTGCTGCTGACCACAATGTCAGACCTGCAGTTCCCGAGACGCACATACTGAGGTCTTTCTTTAAGATAGTCCACGATCCATGCCACCAGGTATGAATCTACTCCCATCTCTGTCAGCTTGTCCCTAAGAAGCAGAGGTTGGATGGTGTTGAAGTCGCTAGAGGAGTCCAGAAACATAATTCTTACAGCACCACTGCCTCTGTCCAAGTGGGAGAGGGATCGGTGTAGCATGTAGATGATGGCATACTCCGCTCCCACCTTCTCCTGGTATGTGAACTGCAGAGGGTCGAGGGTGTGGCGTACCTGTCACCGTCCTGCTCCACTGACTGACTGAGGAGATCTTTCCTCCCCCACACTATGCGACTCTTCAATTCCACTCGAGGGGGGTAAATGTTAACATTATACAAAGTTACTGTCTGTCTGTATACCTGCATTGTTATCACTCCTTAATTTAATATTTTCCTTATCAGTATGCTGCTGCTGGAGTATGTGAATTTCCCCTTGGGATTAATAAAGTATCTATCTATCTATCTATCTATCTATCTATCTATCTATCTATCTATCTATCTATCTATCTATCTATCTATCTATCTATCTATCTATCTATCTATCTCTACATTCATAATGGCTAACACGGCACAACGCCCTAGTACTACTTCATACATGTAATTTACATTTACTGACATTAAATTTCATTATATTTCATCTGCCCCAAATCTGTCGAAGCCTGTGTGCTGTCAAAGCCCCTCTGTGATAATTCAATGGATTCTCGATTATCTGCCAATCGACCTCACTTGGTGCCATCTGCAAATTTAACCAACTTGTTATTTATATTCCTATCCAAACCATTAGTACTAGGGTGTTGTACCGTGTTAGCCATTATGAATGTAGAGAAAAGCCAAGCAAAATGACACCTTTTATTGGCTAACTAAAAAGATTACAATATGCAAGCTTTCGAGGCAACTCAGGCCCCTTCTTCAGACAAGATGTAATCCAAACTATTGATACATATTAAAAACAGCAGCGGTCCCAGCACTGACCCCTGCTGGACACCACTCTTTACATCACAGAGTTCTGATGAGATTCCAAATGGGAAAGCGAGAGTGCGGCCCACTAAGGTGCGAGGATATCCTACGACTCAGCGGCAGGCTCTCAGCCTCACTGCATTATTATTGTTGTAGTAGGGCAGACTATGGCCTCCTGCAAATCTAAACTTGATTAAGTGGACCTATGTTGTATATTATATTATTGTTCTAAATTGTTCTGGCATACTGGTCACTGCTTTCACCTCATAGATCTAGTGGCTTGAGTTTGTAGTCCCGTTCCCAGCTGTTGTCCATGTGGAGCTTGGATGTTCTCTCGAGTCTCTAAGGGTTTTCCTCCCACACAGACTTGCCGGTTGGGTTAACTGTGGTTACCGTTGCCACCTCATATTTCTGGTCCATGCAGACGTTTGAGTCCATGACTGATCTCCTGCGATGGATCTGCTCCTGATGCCACTGGCACAGACTTTGGTGCTACAGTCTTGGACTGAGCTAAACAGACTTGGCAGAGAATGACTGGGTGACTAAATGGTATTACTGTAGGAATTTTAAACAGTTTTATATTTTTCAATTAACAAATGAGGTTCAAATCTCCCAACTAAATGAGAAGGCTTGCCTTGCTGATGTTGTGTGTCTCCAGTTCTCAGGTTTTAAAATGATAAAATATTAACACGGCTTTGGTCCAGCTGGCTCCCTGCCACCATTGTGCGCATTGATTTTATTCAAAAGCCACCTTGAGGAAGTTTCCCTCTCCCTCCTTCAGTAAAAATGTTGCAACCGTCGTCACTCGTTCAGACCTCCAGTGCACTGGCTGGCTTTGGCTGGATGGTCCACAAGTCCCTAAACCCATCAAGACATTAGCAGATGTTACCATGTTTTAAAAAACTGTTTACAGTGACAGTCACACACTGATGATTTAAAAATGGTAGAGCAAAACACACAGGCTAAAGGAACACAATCCCATTAGTGTGAACAGAGAAGACATTCTGAGGGCCTGATCAGGACAGGGCCTAACATTTATTTGTATAGCACATTTTCATTCAAATGATGTAGCTCAAAGTGCTTTACATAATGAAGAAAGAGAAAAAGACACAATAAATTAGAAAATAGAATTAGGGGCGGCACGGTGGCACAGTGGTAGTGGAGACCTGGGTTAGCTTCCCGGGTCCTCCCTGCGTGGAGTTTGCATGATCTCCCAGTGTCTGCGTGGGTTTCCTCCCACAGTCCAAAGACATGCAGGTCAGGTGCATTGGTGATCCTAAATTGTCCCTAGTGTGTGCTGGGTGTGTGCCCTGCAGTGGGCTGGTGCCCTGCCTGGGGTTTGTTTCCTGCCTTGCGCCCTGTGTTGGCTGGGATTGGCTCCAGCAGACCTCCGTGACCCTGTAGTTAGGATATAGTGGGTTGGATAATGAATGGATGGATGGAAGAACTTGATGATGACGGTCATGTGGACTTCTGGCCTTTAATCCATCAATGTAGGTTCAGATGAACAAATGTTATTGTTTGTGTGATTTTTGGGCCGTGTTTAATTGTTTTGATGTGTGTTGGATTTGAAAATCCATTATTATGTGTCAGACATTATTAGGTCTGGGGTTTGGGGTTTTATATATATATAATTATATATAGGGGCGGCACGGTGGTGCAGTGGTAGCACTGCTGCCTCGCAGTAAGGAGACCCGGGTTAGCTTCCCGGGTCCTCCCTGCGTGGAGTTTGCATGATCTCCCAGTGTCTGCGTGAGTTTCTTCCCACAGTCCAAAGACATGCAGGTTAGGTCGATTGGCGATTCTAAATTGGCCCTAATGTGTGCTTGGTGTGGGTGGCTGTGTCTGTGTGTCCTGCGGTGGGTTGGCGCCCTGCCTGGGATTGGTTCCCTGCCTTGTGCCCTGTGTTGGCTGGGATTGGCTCCAGCAGACCCCCGTGACCCTGTGTTCAGATTCAGTGGGTTGGACAATGGATGGATGGATAATTATATATATATATATACTAGTTGATAACCCAGTGGCTTCGCTCACTGATTGCAAGGGAAAAAAATAAAATGTAGTCTATAAGTTATTAAACAGTAAAACATTAACATTTAAGAAGTAAAGATACATTGAGCACTACTGGAGTGGCTTTGGGTAAACTACATTTTAAAGGCGCTATAACACAACAGGTAAGTAGTAGATCCCTTGTGAAAGGCGCTACACGACCGCTGTGGTATAGAAATTACATTTTCTATGTGATCGTCCAAATTTTTGCCTGACAACCTTGCACTACATGCCTGTGATTTACTTGTTAAAATAATTAATCACAAAAGCAACCTTGAATGTTGTGGGGTTTTAGTGACCCGAACTCACCTTAAGGGACAGTAAGTAGTCGTGCAGGGCAATTTACAAACAGTCCTGCTTCAATGGCGCTGATTACACTCATTCGCAAAGATTTCCACTGTCCCAGGAGCCGACGGGGGACTTGAAGTGTCACAAACAGTGTGAGAAGAGAGGACGCTGCCCGAAACTGCGAAGCTCTCGACTCGGCGGAGCAGCCTGACATTCCGCGACTCCCAGCGTCCACTTTGTTTTCACGACCCCTCGCCGCTGAAGGCGGTCTCGTCTTCACATTGTTTACAGCTCGGCGCAGTTAAAAAGTAGGAAGACCCAAAGCTGTTTTCCTCATCTCTTCTACTATCAAGTACTGCCAACTAAAAAAAAGTTACAATGTGGCAGTTTCAGCGACAGTCACGTGGACGAATAAATAAAACTTCTCTGTCAGAAAGTGCCTCGCTAGTTCCTGTATTATAATATGTTCTGTGGTCATAAGTAATTTCCATATCGTGTGGTCATACATAATTTCCGTGTCATACGTAATTTCCATATCACGTGGTTATACGTAATTTCTGTTTCATACGTAATTTCCATATCACGTGGTCATACGTAATTTCCATATCGTGTGGTCATACGTAATTTCCGTGTCATACATAATTTCCATATCACTTGGTCATACGTAATTTCCGTTTCATACGTAATTTCCATATCACGTGGTCATACGTAATTTCCGTTTCAAATGCGAAAAGAATTTTATATACTGTATATAGATTGTCAGGAATGAACAGTGGGGGAAATAAGTGTTTGATCCCCTTCTGAATTTGTAAGTTTGCTCACTTACAATTAAAATGAACAGTTTCAAATTTTTATGGTAGTTTCATTTTAATGGAGAGAGAGACAGAATATCAACCAAAAATCCAGAAAAAAACACATTACATAAAAGTTATAAATTGATTTGCATGTCATTGAGAGAAATAAGGATTTGATCCCGTACAAGTAGGAGGCATGTAGGTGAGAGGGGGCACCCTTGTTAACACAACTTCTCTTTCCATTCACAGTTCAGGGGAACGTCAACTGGAAGACGAGTGATGTCACTTCCGGGTCCATGTCATTAGGACACGTCCCTACTGGAAATCAGCGCCATAAAACCATCAGGGACTGGAAGGAGGCTGTCAGTTTGATGACTACCACTAACTGAGATGGACCAATCAGAAGCCCTTATTTGTTTTCCCTAGTTTAGCACCCTCGTGCGCGGAAGCTAAGCATGTTCGGGCCCAGCCAGTACTTGGATGGGAGACCATCTAGGAAAAGCTAGGGTAGCTGCTTCTTTTAGTGAGGTCAGCAAGGGGGGGGCATACCCTGAGGTCTGAATGTGGATCTCAATGCCTCAGTGCAGTGACTAGGACACTGTGTTGTATAAATGGTGTTGGATGAGGCGTAAAATTAAGGAGAACAGGGTGAATCCCATTGACCTGGCGAAATTGTCCATCATGGCCTATTTATTCAGGCCCCCTCTGTCTCTAATTGGCTATCTCTCTCTCTCTCTCTCTCTCTCTCTCACTCCTTCACCACCTAACAGCTCGTGTGTGGCGAGTGTACTGGTGCAAAAATGGCTGCCATCACATCATCCAGGTGGGTGCTGCACATTAGTGGTGGTTGAAGTGGCTCCCCTCTCTGTATGTGTTTTGAGTTGTGAGAAAAGTGCTAAATAAATGTAAAGGATTATTATCATTATTATTATATATCAGTGAAAGAGTCTAACGCATGACTTTGGCAAACCTGCTTTATTTTATGTATTTCTTTAATTTCAACGTGATGTATTGAACCATCTGCATATTGCACTACAGACGCTCGCTTTTCAGAGTCAAACACTCCATAATGCAGATGCAGCAGACTGCAGAAAGACGAATAAATTAACTCATCCCTCATCCCCATATTTGAATTAAAACAAATACTTGGCTCTCAGTGCCTCAGCCTGTCAGTCCGCCTGACATATCTTTTCATGCGTCACTGTTAAATATGCCCCCCCCCCCCCCCATCTCTCTGGCCAGTAAACGGGTGCTACAGATGATGCAGTTGACTCCATCCCACTCCCTGACTGGTGGTGCCACCAGGACCCACAATGGTGCCACTGTCTTATCTCCTACGCAGCTGAATGGACACTTTGGCGTCAGTTGCAGGGTGCTCCATAGAATTTGTCCTAACAAGTGAAGCAGCTGCAGTACAGAATTCTTCGGCATTTTCTCTGCTCTTCATGTTCTCATTCTTTTAGTGCCAATTTCTTTCTCTCTGTCTTTTGTCTACTGTGATTCAAGCACATACTCCGACAGCTTATCCACGACAACTCTCCATCCATCTTACTAACCAAAGGTTGTAAACCGGATATGGACGCAGGGCACTGGGCGCTGGGCACTGGGCACATCAAGGCGTACGCACACTGCCACCCGCCACAGAGCAAAAAAAGAAATGAGAGGATTCGAAGGTTGTATTACAGTACGGACAGTATCCCCACAGGTCCATGCTGTGACAACACGCGCGCCTACAACGCGCTTGCGAAAGGAGTCACGGCTCAAACCAAACAAAACACAGAAACGAGACTACGACCTGTGAACTACACCTGGGGTAAAGTGGGCACGCCGGGTTGTACAGCCGCCCGGACGCGACTGCCCACACCACCGCATATACCTTCCATGATATGTCTTCACGCAGCAGCTTCCCACCGAGGCGCATATTGCGAATTGTTGTGAATTTTCCCATTGGGATTAATAAAGTATCTATCTATCTATCTATCTATTATATAGTGCCTTTCATCTATCTATCTATCTATCTATCTATCTATCTATCTATCTATCTATCTATCTATCTATCTATCTATCTATCTATCTATCTATCTATCTATCTATTATATAGTGCCTTTCATCTATCTATCTATCTATCTATCTATCTATCTATCTATCTATCTATCTATCTATCTATCTATCTATCTATTATATAGTGCCTTTCATCTATCTATCTATCTATCTATCTATCTATCTATCTATCTATCTATCTATCTATCTATCTATCTATCTATCTATCTATCTATCTATATAGTGCCTTTCATCTATCTATCTATCTATCTATATAGTGCCTTTCATCTATCTATCTATCTATCTATCTATCTATCTATCTATCTATCTATCTATCTATCTATCTATCTATCTATCTATCTATCTATCTATCTATCTATCTATCTATCTATCTATTGTGCTGTGGCGCTCGCCCCACAGTCAGACGCAGCGGCTTCCCAGAGTCAGTAGGTGGCCCCCAAACAACACAACCTGTTCAAGCAGTCGGCGTCAGCGAAGGCAACAGACTCACGCGCACTTCCTAATCCACTGTGCCAGTAATGTAGATCACATAACGGTCATTCACTTTGGCGCCCGCCCCACAGTCCAGAGTCAAACGCAGTGGCATCCCACAACGCTGTGCCGCCCGCCCCAGAGTCAAACGCAGCGACTTCCCAAACCGCGGCGGCTTCCCAGAGTCAGTAGGTGGCGCCCAAATAACACAACGTAATGCGCCGTGGCGCCCGCCCCAGAGTCAAACGCAACGGCTTCCCAAAACGTAGCGGCTTCCCAGAGTCAGTACGTGGCGCCCAAACAACACAACCTGTGAGCTACACTTGCTCTAATCCACTGTGCCAGTAATATAGATCACATAACGGTCACACTCAAACCCAGTGGCTTCCCACACGAACACCACAACCTGTAAACTAAACTTGCTGTGCAAAACTCTGCCAGCAGTCGGTGTCAGCACAGGCAACGGAATCACATCTCCACAAAACGAGACCACTTTACTACACATATGCTTATGTAGTTAAATGACATTTCCCTAGACGCACCCACTGTCCATGATATGTCATCCATCCAGATATCGGACGGAACAGAAACTGATTGCCATTGTTGGATTTCCGATTCGCTAGCGAATCACGGGCTTACTAGTTGTTATCTATCCTGCAGCAGTCGTTCAGCTTCCACTATAGACAAATCCATTACTTCACAGTCTTCTCTGACGTCATCCAGCCAGTGCTTCGTTGGTCTTCCTGCAGGTCTTTTGACCACATTGCAGAATATGAGGAATTCAAGCCACCATAAAAAGCCTCACACTGTTCTAGTGTGGTGTACTCGGGTCCCAATCCAGGTGGTTCATCGTGTGGCGGGTGCGGCAAGCGGGCTATCAGCACAAGCACTCTGTTGTCATATGTACTACATGTCCAAAGTACATCAACCTGAACCTGAATCTTAAATATTACATCAAACTGGATCCCGAGTGAGCGCCTGATGTTGTCATTCAGTAAATGTTCTCTTCTGTATATGACTAGGATTTGACAGAGTACTGCCATTTCAAAAATGTGTAACTTTCTCTTGTCTTCTTGTTTTAGTGTCTATTGTAAGAGCCATTTGTAAAATAATATGTTGTCACACACGTGCACATGGGAGGCAGCTAGAAGGACCAAAGGAAGGTAATTCCACGCCAGGCCAGGAGGGTGGCAGGATACACTAACTCTTTCTCTGTTATCCCTGCAGACCAAAAATGGGAAATTCTGCCTGGGTCTGATGACATCACTTCTGTTTCCGGCCCTGATGACGTCACTTCCGGGTCCCCATCCCCCCAACCCCCCCAATAATGTCACTTCTGTTTCCGGTCCTGATGACGTCACGTCCGGGTTCCGCCCCACCAATGATGTCACTTCTGTTTCCGGCCCTGATGATGTCACTTTTGGGTTCTGTGCCCAAATATGATGTAGCTTCTGATTCCGGCCCTGATGACATCATTTCTGTTTCTGGCCCTGATGACATTACTTCTGTTTCCGGCCCTGATGACATCACTTCCGGGTTATGCCCCCCAGTGATGTCACTTCTGGTTCCGGCCCTGATGACGTCACTTCCGGGTTATGTCCCCCAGTGATGTCACTTCTGGTTCCGGCCCTGATGACGTCACTTCCAGGTTCCGCCCCACCAATGATGTCACTTCTGGTTCCAGTCCTAATGATGTCACTTCTGCCAACCTGCCTTAAAAGCCAGACAACCTCCTTCAGTTCTCAGTTCTGTTTTGAGCTCAGTCTGTTCACTACTGTACAGTAATCCCTCGCTATATCGCGCTTCGCCTTTCGCGGCTTCACTCTATCGCGAATTTTATATGTAAGCATATTTAAATATATATCGCAGATTTTTTGCTGGTTCGCGGATTTCTGCGGACAATGGGTCTTTTAATTTCTGGTACATGCTTCCTCAGTTGGTTTGCCCAGTTGATTTCATATAAGGGACGCTATTGGCAGATGGCTGAGAAGCTACCCAACTTACTTTTCTCTTCTCTCTCTCTCTCTTGCGCTGACTTTCTCTGATCCTGACATAGAGGGATTGAGCAGGGGGGCTGTTCACACACCTAGACGATACGGACGCTAGTCTAAAAATGCTGAAAGATTATCTTCACGTTGCTACCTTCTGTGCAGCTGCTTCCTGAAGCGACATGCTTCACGGTGCTTCGCATACTTAAAAGCTCGAAGGGCACGTATTGATTTTTGATTGTTTGTTTTTCTGTGTTTCTCTCTCTCTCTCTCTCTCTCTCTCCCTGCTCCTGACGGAGGGGGTGTGAGCTGCCGCCTTCAACAGCTTTGTGCTGCGGTGCTTCGCATACTTAAAAGCCAAACAGCCCTATTGATTTGTTTGCTTTCCTATCTCTTTCTGACAGTCTGTGCTCCTGACACGCACTCCTTTGAAGAGGAAGATATGTTTGCATTCTTTTAATTGTGGGACGGAACTGTCATCTCTGTCTTGTCATGGAGCACAGTTTAAACTTTTGAAAAAGAGACAAATGTTTGTTTGCAGTGTTTGAATAACGTTCCTGTCTCTCTACAACCTCCTGTGTTTCTGCGCAAATCTGTGACCCAAGCATGACAATATAAAAATAACCATATAAACATATGGTTTCTACTTCGCGGATTTTCTTATTTCGCGGGTGGCTCTGGAACGCAACCCCCGCGATGGAGGAGGGATTACTGTACTACCAATTCTTCATTTCTGCGGCCTTATTCAGGAATACGGGTGGCTGCCCCAAACCTTTTTCCTGTGTCAAGGTGTTTCATTTTCACAATGTAAATGCCTGTATTAAGGGATAAGTCTAGCTAATCAGTTGACTAATCATGCCTTTGTGAACAATAAGTAGGTGCTGCATTAGTCTGTCCTGCTTTAATTCTGTAGAATGGGTTGGGTCAGATGATTGCTGTTAAGGAGGACATGAAGGAACAGTTTTTGACCGTTTTCTGTTGGTCATAATTACATAGGTTTCAAGTAAAGGAAACTGTATTTTTGGAAATATGAAGTATAATAAGTTTATTATGTTCTTTCATGCCTCGCTGTTAGGAGACCCGGGTTTATTTCCCGGGTCCTCCCTATGTGGAGTTTGCATGTTCTCCCCATTTCTGCGTGGGTTTCCTCCGTGTACTCCCACAGTCCAAAGACATGCAGGTTAGGTGCATTGGCGATTCTAAATTGTCCCTAGTGTGTGCTTGGTGTGTTTGTGTGTGCCCTGTGGTGGGCTGGCACCCTGCCTGGGGTTTGTTTCCTGCCTTGTGCCCTGTGTTGGCTGGGATTGGCTCCAGCAGACCCCCGTGACCCTGTGTTAGGATATAGTGGGATGGATGGATGGATGTTCTTTCATTTACCTGTGTTTTGTAATAATGTTCTTTAAATCAAATGGAAGAAGTTACGAGTAGTTTAATGCATCAGAATCTTCATGTTTTTGCATTGTAGAGCAAAACGGAAACAACAACATTTATTTCTACCCGCATGTTTTCATACAAATGATGTAGCTCAAAGTGCTTTACAAGATGAAATAAGAAATAAGAAAAAATATATAAAAATTAGACAATACTAATCAACAAAGAATAAATCACGGTCCAATGGCCAGGGAGGACAGAAAAAACAAAAAACTACAGAGGGCTGGAGAAAAAAAAAAACAAAATCTGCAGGGGTTTCAAGGCCACGAGACCGGAAAGAACAAGAATTTCAAAAACTGAGGTCTTTGTTTGCCGGCTAATATACTTAGAATTCCACACATGATTTAGAGTTCGTGTAGCACCTGATGCCCATCCTACACGTCTGTCTAGCATCGTCTTTGCACTCGCTATCTCTCACCCTACCAGATAAACACACTTGTCTACTTCATTCATCCGGACACTCTCTAGATCTATAGTTCTCTTTACTTATCTGCTAATGACTTGCACCTCTGTCTTTGCTGCGTGTATTGTCAGGCCAAATCGTCGGCTAACGTTATTTAGATCAGACAATGTAGATTGTAGTTCGTTGTCGCTTTATGCAAGGGAGAGTGGTGGGTGGAGTGGTGGCTCTGAGGCTAAGGATCTGCGCTGGTATCCCGAAGGTTGCCGGTTCGAATCCCTGTCACTGCCAAAAGAGATCCTACTCTGCTGGGCCCTTGAGCAAGGCCCTTAACCTGTAATTGCTCCAGGGGGCGCTGTACAATGGCTGACCCTGCGCTCTGACCCCAAGGGGTATGCAAAAAAACTAACAAACACTGTTGTAAGTCGCTCTGGATAAGAGCGTCTGCTAAATGATGTAAATGTCTGCTAAATGATGTAAATGAGAGCAATGTCATCGAGGTATCTGAAATTGGTTATAGAGAAACCTGAAAACAAGTCCCCTGTGTCAATTTTCATCCAGAGTTATTAGCATCACCATCTCGAGGAGTATATTGAAGAGCACTGGTGACAAAACACCTCCCTGTAAATCTCCCATGAGTGTGCTGAACCACTCAGACAATTCACCATTGACCGTAACTGTACTAATAGAGTTGCTATGCAGTTCTTCTAAAGGCCTTACAATTTTATCTCATGACTTGCCACCGACCGATCCTCCACACACTATCAAAGACCTTCTTGAAATCCACATAGCAAACAAACAGACCTTTATCATGTTCCCTGAGTCTTCTAATACTAGAAATTTGATCAATTACACTTCTGCAATCTCGAAAACGAGCTCGAGTTTCTGAGACGATCTCATTGGTTTGCTTCTGAATCAGCGAGACCGACTTAAAGATCTTTTCAGTGTGACACCAAGCTTACGTCTCTGTAGTTGTTACAACCTAGCTTGTCTTTTTTTCTTTTAGTTAAGAAAAAACTGTCATGAATCACAGGACAATTGACAAAATTTATTACATTTGTATCGAGTAATTGTACACTTCTTATGTAAAGAGAGAATCGTCCATTGATTTATGAACGTTCAAATAAAATGAATGTGAAGTAATCCCTTGTGATTCACGGGGGTTAAGATAAAACTATTAAAAATTACATGAAAATGTACCAAATTTATGACATTTGTATAGATAAATTGTACATTTCTCATGTAAAGTGTAGAGAATTGTCCATTGTTTAATTAAAGCTTAAACAGAATCATACTGACCTTTAAGGATTTTGACACTCTTGATGTCCTTCTGCTGTGAAACATTCTGACCTGTCATTATTTACACGTCTTAAACAACTATCATCACACACTGATAATTTCTGTATTATCTATATCTATTATTTATTTATTATATTACATATTTATTGACTATATTTATGTATCTAGATTGCAAATACCATACATTGCATCAATGTTCATATTGCTTACTACACGTCAATATTGTTGCTACTTCTTTGTCTTGTCTTTGCATAATGTCTTGTTTATGTTTTAATTTTAAATTTTAATTTTAATTCTATTTTTAATTTATTATTTGCACTTCATGTTGTTACACTGTGGACCCTGAGCTTCACAATTTCGTCTACCTGTATACGTGTCTATGGTTGAGATGACAATAAAGTTCGCTTTGACGTTTTGACTAATGTAAAGTAATCCCTTGAGATTCACGGGTGTTAAGATAAAATCCTGTCATAAATGACAAGAAAATTTACAAAATTTATTACATTTGTTTTGAGTAATTGTGTACTTCTTATGTAAAATGCAGTGAACTATCCATTGTTTTATTAAAGATGAAATAAAATTAATGTAAGGAAATCTCTTGCGATTCATGGGGATTAGGGCCTAGGAGCCCCACAAATGTAAAATTCTGTGAATACGTTTTGGCTTGATTACTGTATATTCTAACAACATTATATTTATTTATTTATTTATATAGCACATTTTCATACAAGAATGTAGCTCAGAGTAAGATGTAATAAGTTGAGAGAAATGTGAGAGACAACGATCAAGCAAATCACGCGTGTGGGGCTGGCTGCCAAGACAAAGGACCAGAGAAAGTGCATAGTTTAGCTGTTCTTTAGTGAATTGTAACTTTTTTGCTAAAGATGGGGATGAACATTATACACCAGACATAATTTTACAGCAATAATTTCTCACATAAATCAACATAAAATATCGGTTGCTGGCTGCTATGGCAGCGGTTGCTTGACGGGGGTGGCAAGTGGCTGCCGGGCTGTGTTCTGAAAAGTACACAAAGCAATGATTTCACACATAAATGAACATAAAACATCTGTTGCTGGTTCTGTGGCCACACTTGCTGCATGTTCGCCATATCTGGCTACAGTGGCAGTGGCTACATTAGGATAGCGTCGGCGGATGGGCAGCGCCGGTGGAAGTCACAGTGTGACGCAATCTGATTTGTACCTCTTGTCATCATAAGTGGCAAACGTTGCAGTAGGCGCATGATCATGGCGCTATCAATCAGCTGATGCCGGTACCTCACTTTCATTTTTGATCTCAATCTCCAGATCACTTGCACCAAAATCGGAGTCCGACATGTCAGAGTCCAATTCAGAATAATAAAATATACGCAAAAACATAGTACACTGAGTATTTTACTTTGCGCGTTGGCTTCGCTCTCCCGTCAGATGTCGATGCCATTTTGCCATTGTTTGCTCTTCACTACTCACATGCACATGTAGGGATTAGACGTCCCAAGTCAATAAGCCTAACGTTCCTCTAAGCAAATACTATGCAGGATGGTCCAGATCTAATTATGCAATTATTGCATTGCATTGCATTAAAAGATCTGGACCACTCTATAGAGTCTACCTTTATCGTAACGGCGAGTTTTTCCAATTTTTACAGCTGATTATCGCCCTCACTCCTCTTGTCAACAAAAGTCAAAATCCATCCTAAAATCTTGAAAATTTAATTATACGTAAGATTTCTATTTCTTTTTTTCTTCTGAAAATTTTGGGCCAAATCAGCATGCGCATTATACACAAGTGCGGATTATAAGTGAGATTTTACGGTATTCATGATGTCGTGAAGTGGCAAGTTATATGAAGTTTAGTGCAATATCCTTCCTTATTATGTTTTCATTCTTCTCCTTCTTTTCCTACTAGATGAACACTTTGGAGGCAGGAGTAGACTTATGTTGACAATGGCAGGTGATCTATACATATACAGCCATATGAAAAAGTTTCAGAACCCCTCTTAATTCTTTGGATTTTTGTTTATCATTGGCTGATCTTTCAAAGTACCAACTTCCTTTTAATATATGACATGCCTTATGGAAACAGTAGTATTTCAGCAGTGACATTAAGTTCTTAAGACATTTTGTGGCGTGAGTGCAGAAAGGGCTTCTTTCTCATCACCCTGCCATACAGATGTTCTTTGTGCAAATTGCTCTGAATTGTAGAACAATGTACAGATACACCATCTGCAGAAAGATGTTCTTGCAGGTCTTTGGAGGTGATCTGTGGGTTGTCTGTCACCATTCTCACAATCCTGTTCATATGCCGCTCCTGTATTTTTCTTAGTCTGCCAGACCTGCTGGGTTTAACAGCAACTGTGCCTGTGGCCTTCCATTTCCTGATTCCATTCCTTACAGTTACAGAAACTGACAGTTTAAACCTCTGAGATGACTTTTTGTAGCCTTCCCCTAAACCAGGAGACTCAACAATCTTTGTTTTCAGATCTTTTGAGATTTGCTTTGAGGATGCTGTCACTCTTCCGAGGAGAGTCAAAGGGAAGCACAACTTGTAATTGACCACCTTAAATACCTTTATATCTCATGATGGGACACACCTGTCTATGAAGTTCAAGGCTTAATGAGCTCATCCAACCAAGTAATCAGCATTGAGCAGTGACAGGCATTCAAATCAGCAAAATGACAAGATGACCCACATTTGTGCACATCCAGTTTTTCACATTTGATTTAATTTCATACAACTAAATACTGCGTCACTAAAAATCTTTGTTCGGAAAACACCGCAGTACTCAGATGTTCCTAGGAAATGAAAGACAGACCACTGTTATCTTTTTTGTTGAAAGGAGAGTCAATTATTATGCAGGCTGAGAGGGGGTCCCAAACTTTTTCATACGACTGTAAAAGGCAAAGCCCTCACTGACTCATCACATGTAGGTGGGAAGCTGAAATTTCGTGTGCTCATTCCTTGCAGTGTACTTGCAAAAGTTAGGTATGTTTCATGTCCTATTGCAACACCCAAGGGGGGGAAACGGGTGTACCCCCTAAACTGTATATATAGATAGGGGAAACCCCTCTTCACTATTTCTGCGACTTCCAATATACGTAGGAAGCCCAAATTTCCCATGCTCATCCTTTACACTGTATTTATAAACGTTAAGTATGTTTCATTTTGCGCCATGCCCCATAACGAATTTTCAAAAATAACGTCTTCTTTTGGCAGTTCTCACCATTAAGGAACTTTTGGAACTGACCTCTCCTTTTGGTGGTTTCATTCCTTATTTTCATTAACAGAGGATTTATTTCACGGCAGAGATGCACAATGGCTGCCCCCGGTCCCCCTTCCTTTTTCCATGTGGTTGGCTCCCTGCCTATATACATTAACGACATCCCTCTTGTGCCTCCTAAGATACAAAAAAAAAAGACAGACAATAACTTTGAATAATGGCAAGTAAAGCCGGCAGTGCGAGAGGTTCAGGCGCGCGTGTGTTGACGAGACAGATGCAGGTTAAAGCTTGAGCTAAAATGGAAGCTTGTTCTTGGATTTTTAGATATTGGGACAATTTATAAGCTGACAAACTGAATTGTCTCCTCTTGTGTGTCAACCACCTGTTGGAAAATAATAAATATGCAAATATTTGTAATACATTTAGACAACTTTGTGGAGATCTGCATTCACCTTGACTTTAATAATAATAATAATTCTTTCCATTTATATAGCACCTTTCTCACTACTCAAAGCGCTTAGCAATTGCAGGTTAAGGGCCTTGCTCAAGGGCCCAACAGAGCAGAGTCCCTTTTTGGCGTTTATGGGATTCGAACCGGCAACCTTCCGATTGCCAGTGCAGATCCCTAGCCTCAGGGCCACCACTCCACCTGTTTAAAGAGTCCTTTTCTGTTGATTACTGTCACAAAAAGTGTCAGAAAAGCCCAATTAAATCCACTGGAAAGTGCTGACATCAACTCATGGAATAAAAGACCAAGCTGGACCAGCTATACAATATTTTTAAACTGTTACTAACTCTCCTCTATTCTGTATAGTTTCTCGGTATCTGGACGGGGCACTCGGTGCCACTGCTCTACTGCCAGGCTGCCCTCCTGCATATGGAACACTCAGTCAGTCATTTTCTAGTCCTGAACAGGGTTGAGAGGGTCTGCTGGAGCCAATACCAGTTAGCATAGGGCACAAGGCAGGAACAAACCCTGGGCAGGGCACCAGTCCATCACAGGGCAATCACACACACACACGGGCTAATTTAAGATCACCGATTCACCTAACCTGCATGTCTTTGGACTGTGGCAAGAAACGGGAGCACCCCCCTCCCCAGACACGGGGAGAACATGCAAACTCCACGCAAGGAGGACCCGGGACCCCAAAACTGGTCTCTTTACTGCCCCCACCATGCCACCCTATGGAAAAGTTATCTTGGATAAAGGAATGCAGAAAAATGAGAAAGTGTGACCAGTGGGAGACCCTGAGAGTCAGGCAATGTGGTGTGGGGGAATATAAAGCACCTCCCTCCATCCACCACCATCAATCATCAGAGAATCTCATCAGATTGGACGGCCAGCTCAGACTCCACCATAGAATGACCAGGAGGGGTTTGGAGGCCATTTGGCTGAGGCCTCCAGGACGGTGACTTTGTCTTTGAGGTTCTCTTTTACAATTTTAACTCTCCACTGTTGTCAACTGGCTGTAGCTCATCAGTTTATTAATGGACAGATTTTGTTGGTTTCCATTTTTGTTTATTCAGTAACTACTGTGATATAAGGCGCTATATTGTGTAAAAACACACAAAGACTTTATTTTTCTTCACCTGTGGGGCATGTCTTCCCCATGAACCCCACAGGCACAACACAGTCCAAATAAGCACACAAAACTCTTCCATCTGGCACCACCACTCCTCCCGTCAAGCTTCGTCCTCCTCCTCCCGACTCTGGCTCCTGAGGTGTGGTTGCTGGCTCCTTTTATAGCCCGATTTATTCCGATTGCACTTCCGGGTGAGGCTGAAGACTCATCCAGCCAGGCTCAGGGACCCATGCAGCGGCCACCCCAGATCCCAACAGGGCTGTGGAGAACTCCATCTCCCATGGAGCCCTGCGTGAAAACTGAGGCACCACCGTCAGCCAGGGAGGCTACCACCAAGCGTCCTGGGGGAGGTATTGAGCAGCCCATGGTTGCTGTCCCAGAACATATGTAGGAGAGGTGTCCCGGCTGGGCATGGGACCCGGCTGCCCACCACACTACCTTGTTCTCAGTGTGTTTTACAAATCTGTATTTATATGAGTACCAGTTCTATATTTAATAATTACTATCATCCATACTTGCATTTTAACTGAGAATTGTTCAGTGTCCTGTGCCTGAACTCAATGAAGACTGCGATACAATAAATAAGTCGTGTTGTGTTGTATTGTGATGGACAGCAGGACTTTAGGGGTCTTCAGATCTCAAGTTGATGTTATTTTGAACAATCGCGTTGAATAGGATGGATGAGCTTGTTAGTCTGCATGGCTCACTCCCTTTCCAACTGTTCTAATGTTGTCATATTTGCCTGGTCGATAATCTAACATTAGCGGTAAAGAGTTTATGCCAAGGCTGGGAATGTGATATCCCAATGCCCTACGATATTAAAAACACGTAAATAAAAATTGGCAGGAGTAAAATATAAGAAGTCCAGTCCGATCAAGTGCTCCCCTCCGCCAACCTAAAGGTCTGCGCACGTCGCTGATTTGAATACAAACCCATAGTTCTTCCTGCTTCTGGGCATATAATACACTCATTATCATCACTGTTTACTTTATACGGCTTTTTTGTTCATGTTCTTCAAGGGGGAGTGGGGGGGCAATGGATATTTGAGCCCACCATATATAAGTCCAGCCAGTCAACAATAAGCTCATTGAATGCTGATGCTGCTGCTGTTGAAAGAACTTCACATTGCAGAAGCAAAAAAATAAAATAAAATAAAATGCCAATTGTGTGTTTTGTGACTTGGTGGGCTGGAGGAGGAAGTGGAATTTATGAGCTGAAATCTTTGCTGCCCCTTTGAGTTCCCTGGGGTGGAACTCAGCAAAGCAGCAAAAAATATAAAGACGTCAGGAAGAATTAAAGACCATCGGTGGCTTGGCTTCTACTGACGGAACTTGAATAGAAAGAGTTTGGAGATGCCACCACACAAACGGAGAACCTTTCAAGCACTCGGCGGGTACAAAGTATGGCTAAACGTTGGGAGGAGTATTGTATTTTTGCATTGTGTTCTTCTTCGTTTTATCCTCCCTAATCAGATGTGTTTCTCGTGTGACTACAGTTAACAGCACAGAAACATAATGTTACATCATCTAATAGATAGATAGATAGATAGATAGATAGATAGATAGATAGATAGATAGATAGATAGATAGATAGATAGATAGATAGATAGATAGATAGATGTGAAAGGCACTATATAATAGATAGATAGATAGATAGATAGATAGATAGATAGATAGATAGATAGATAGATAGATAGATAGATAGATAGATAGATAGATAGATAGATAGATAGATCTTTACTGTCATTGTCACTTTTACAAAGGAACAACGAAATTGAAGGTGCAATCGACTCAGTGTGAGGAATAAGAGTTAAAAAGACAAAAAGACAAGAAGAGAGAAAATAATAACAAACCGAATAGTAATAAATATACAAATTGCACTTGTTGACTTAAGGTCTATATTGCACATTGGAAGAATAATATGGAGCAGTTTTATTCTGAGTTCAGGGCCATGATTGCTTTCGGATAAAAGCTGTTTTTAAGGCGGTTTGTCCTAGTTTTCATAGCTCTGTATCTCTTGCCCGATGGCAAAAGCTGGAAGAGGCAATGACCGGGATGTGATGAGTCCTGTGAAATGTCTATTGCTTTTTTGCAGCTTCGGGAGGTGGCTTCGGGATAGATAGATAGATAGATAGATAGATAGATAGATAGATAGATAGATAGATAGATAGATAGATAGATAGATAGATAGATAGATAGATAGATAGATAGATAGATAGATAGATAGATAGATAGATAGATAGATACTTTATTAATCCCAATGGGAAATTCACAAATATCCTCAGGGCTCCGCTTTGTGGGGAGTCTGGGCCTATCCTGGCAGCACTGGGCACCCTGGATGAGATGCCAGTCTAGCACAGGGAACATCTGCCCACATCCAGTTCTTCTAACATCTGTTGATTATATGGTGCCCTCCATCCATCCATTATCCAACCCGCCTAACACAGGGTCACGGGGGTCTGCTGGAGCCAACACAGAGAGCAAAGCAGGAACAAATCTTGGGCAGGGTGCTAGCCCACCGCAGATATAGTGACCTTCATATAGATATTAATCTATTATAAAATGTAAAAAGCACCTCCTGTCATTATCATATCTGTCTGTCTGTCTGCATAAAATAACTCAGCTCCCATTTCGTTAACATTTAGTACACTTAATCTTTAAGGGAATACTCCATCCAAAATGATATTTTTTTAAATATGTAACTCACCCCGTGTAGAATTTTTTTTAATCTCCTGCTTTCATACAGCATGATTTCGTACAGCAATATTTGAATATTTGATGAAATAAAGAAACACAAATTAAAAACGCTCCACCTTTCAAAACGCTTAACTACTGTAAGTCCACAAACACACCTCAATGTTGCACCTAACAAGTCTGAACTGGTTTAATCCAGTCCAAGGAATCCCTGGACACAAAGCAGAAACCAACTCTGGCTGGGGGACACGAGACCATCACAAGGCCCACTCACTGAACTGGGCATCGGGGCCAGCACATCAGCCAAGCTCGGCCTACCACCTGAGATTAAATCTGCTCAACGAGCCACAACATCAGCTGACTCGGGTGGGACGGAAAAAGCTAAGCTAAGCCTGCTGACCTCAAAGGGACTTTGGCCAACACACAGCAGGCGAGGCCAGAGGGCTGGCGGCATTTCACACACAAAACTGGGCGCTCCGCTCAAAAACACACTGCGCCCATAATGTAAATAAGAAAAAGTCAAATACAAAAAATAAAAAAGTCTGAGCCTGTCATTGAGGAGCTGAAGAAAACAAACAAGTAAAAAAAATTAAATTCTGAAAAAGCTGAAAACTCAACGTAGGATCCATGAGAGGAGCAAATGTGCGTTTCTGTCAAGTCAATCAGTCAATAAATCATTTATGAACATGTCATCTACTTACTCAGTAAGTCATTCAGTGAATTAGTGAAACAGTCAATCACTCAGTCAATCAACCAATGAAATGAATTGCTGATTATAAGGCACTGAATCAACCCATCAGTCCCTCCCTCGCTCTGCAAATCAATCAATCAATCAATCAGTAAAATACTAAATGGCCAAACATATGTGGTACCCCTTCAATCTATTGATTCATTTCCTTTTTGAAATAACTTCATTATTAAAGAATAAATCATTTTTAAATAAATCAAAATAACAAAGAAATGAATTATTATATAGTTTGGTTACAGACCCCCGTGACCCTGTGTTCAGATTCAGCGGATTGGAAGATGGATGGATGGATAGTTTGGTTATTTATGCTCACACTATATGACCAAAAGTATGGGGATGCTCTTCCTAACTACTTGTTAATTTAATTATTAAGAATGTTTAACTAAACAATCTCTATACAGTATATATAAAATCCAACGCCTGCCTGCCTGCCTGCCTGCCTGTCTGTCTGTCCGTCCGCTTTTCACGAGAGAACTACTTAACGGATTTAGATCGGGTTTTTTTTTATAATTTGCTTGAACATTCCGGTTAATATTTCAACTTTCTCATTGCGTTAAGTATCACAGTTCGCTTGCAGTACCGACTTATTTGTGCAAATCCGAAAGACATGCAGCGGGGTCCTCCTCACTCATGCATCTGCCTTGGGGCCCATCTTACATCCACTTAGTTAGCGAGTGAGAGAACTACTTAACGGATTGAGATCTTTTTTTTTCTACATGTTGCTTGAACATTCCAGTTGATTTTGTGACTTCTCTCATCGCACTAAGTATCATAGTTTGCTTGCAGGAGCGAGATATTTGTGCTAATCTGAGACAGAGGCTGCAGGACGAGGGGAGGGGGAAGAGTTATGTCAGGAATAGAGCGCCATTGTGGGGGTCCACCTTGCTGTCCTGTGGCACTACTACATGGGTGAAGCCACAGGGGACGGCTAGTAGCTAATAAATAATTAAAATAATTGTATTATTAAGTAATTTAGTAATTTATGCTCATACTACATGGCTAAAAGTATGTAGGCACCCCTCCAAGTAATTAATTATTAAAAGAATTTCATTAGTAAATAATAATGTTTAACTAAATAATAATAACTAATGCAAGTTTTAAATAATTTTATTATTTAACTTATTTACTTATATTTATACTATATTGCCAAAAATATGGGGACACCCCTCCAAACTGTTAATTTAATTATTAAAATAATTTCATTATTACAGAGTAAATAATGTTTTATTGTTTTAATAATAATAACTAATAAATAATTGTATTATTATTTTATTTATTTAATTATTATACTTATTCTGTATGGCCAGACTGGCATCCTGCCCAGGATGTGTTCCTGCCTTGTGCCCTGTGTTGGCTGGGATTGGCTCCAGCAGACCCCCATGACCCTGTGTTCAGATTCAGCGGGTTGGAAAATGGATGGATGGATGGCCAGAAGTATGTGAACACCTCTTCAAACTGTTCATTAATTTAATTATTGAAATACTTTCAGTATTAAATAATGTTTAACTAAATAATAATAAATAATTATTATTTAATTTAAATATTTATACTCATACCATTTGGCCAAAAGTATGTGGACACCTCTTTATTTTATTAATTAATATAGCTATTAAAATAATTATGCATTATTAAATAATATTTACCTAAATAAAAATAATAATAACTAATGAATAATTGAATTCATTCTATTATTATTTAATTGAAATAGTTATATTCATACCATATGGCCAAAGTATGTGAACAGCCCACCAAATTATTAATTAATTTAGTTATTAAAATAATTTCATTATAAAATCCTAAATAAAGTTTACCTAAATAAAATAATAACTAATTAATAAAATAAAATCATTTTATTATTATTTAATGTAACAATTTATGCTCACACTAGATGGCCCCCCCAAACGACTGACTTTCCTGCCATCTCCAGTGACAAGCATCAGGTCATGCTGAAGAGCTCAGTGACTTTGAAGGTGGCACTGTCATAAGATCTCAATCTCTGCCACAAGTCCATTCATCCATCCATTTTCCAACCCGCTGAATCCGAACACAGGGTCACGGGGGTCTGCTGGAGCCAATCCCAGCCAACACAGGGCACAAGGCAGGAACCAATCCCGGGCAGGGTGCCAACCCACCGCAGGACACACACAAACACACCCACACACCAAGCACACACTAGGGCCAATTTAGAAACGCCAATCCGCCTAACCTGCATGTCTTTGGACTGTGGGAGGAAACCGGAGCACCCGGAGGAAACCCACGCAGACACGGGGAGAACATGGAAACTCCACGCAGGGAGGACCCGGGAAGCAAACCCGGGTCCCCAGGTCTCCCAACTGCGAGGCAGCAGCGCTACCCACTGCACCACCGTGCCACCCTCTACCACAAGTCGGTACAAGAAATATGTGCTGTGCTAGGTGAGCTCTGGTTGACTGCATGTGCTGCTAATGTGAAGTGGAAGTGTGGAGGAGCAACAACAGCTCAGCCATGAAGTGGCAGACCACACAAACTACAGAGAGAAGGGCCACAGAGCGCAAAAGCAAATAGCATATACAAATGGCCTCTACTCTGTGCCACCACTCACCTCTGGAAGCAACATCAGTACAAGGTCTGTTTGTTGGAAGCTTCACAAAGCCTGCTATGATCAATGAGAAGGGGCATCAAGACTGGTGCACCCCTTTGTGCATATACAGTACAGCACGTCCCTTGGCATATGGAGCATGCACCCTTTTATTTTCATAAACGATGCCCAGCAGGTAAAGGCACCCACTCAGTATGATCATACTTTGATGGTCCCCCTCTGTGTCTGCAGCGCGCACGCCTTCAGAAACATAAACGCTGCCCTTTTGTGTACATACAAGCAAGACATTATTATCATACTTCTATGACCCCTTGGTCCCCCTGCGTGTCCCTTAACTTTCATAAATGGCACAACTCAGATGATGGCACCCTAGGCGGCCTAACGGATTGACTGTCTCTCCCTTTAAGTGCCCCCCTAGAGTACAACAACAAGACCATTTCTTTCTACAGCATGTTTTCATACAAATTCCATAGCACAAAGTGCTTTACAAGATGAAGAAAGAAAAATGAAAAATATAAAAATAAGATTTAGGCAATGCTAAGCAACAAAGAATAAAGTAAGGTCCATTGGCCGGTAGGACACAAAAAACAAAAGGAAAAACTCCAGAGGGCTGGAGGAAAAGAAAAAACCTGCAGGGGGTCCGAGGCCACGAGACCACCCAGCCCAGAGCAAGGACACTGAGAGTAGAGACAAAGTAGCGGATGGTGCATCCTAGGAGTGTACAAGTCGGTGGACGTATCACTGCACACTTTGACCCCTCACACTGGAAGATGGGCGACACGTGTTAGAAGTCAAGGGGCAGCTGGAGGACGGAGACTCACATGTAGAGATGCCCTCTCAGGGTCTTGTTGATGCCTTTTCTGTGTCACTGTCTATATGTCTACAATGCTACCAGGGTTTTCATATAAGGGGTGCTTTCAAGTTTCAGACCCTCCATTGTGCATTCAAATCCCACATTTTTACATCTTTTCTGTAACTGTTTACAAGCTCTTTGTGTTTTCTGTTAAATAAAGCACCTGAGAGTGGCATCAGCGGGTCCAGATGGAGTACTGCCACGACTGCTGAAGGCCTGTGCGTTGGAGCTGGGGAGTCCTCTACAGCACATCTTCAACCTGAGCCTGGAACAGGGGAGAGTCCCGAGGCTTTGGAAAACATCTTGCATCACCCCAGTCCCAAAGGTATCACATCCTGGTGAGCTGAATGACTTCCGGCCTGTAGCTCTGATGTCACATGTGATGAAGACCATGGAGTGACTGCTGCTTCACCATCTGAGGCCACAGGTGCGCCACGCCCTCGACCCTCTGCAGTTCGCATACCAGGAGAAGGTTGGAGCGGAGGATGCCATCATCTATATGCTACACCGATCCCTCTCCCACTTGGACAGAGGCAGTAGTGCAGTAAGAATTATGTTTCTGGACTTCTCTAGCACCTTCAACACCATCCAACCTCTGCTCCTTAGGGACAAGCTGACAGAGATGGGAGTAGATTCATACCTGGTGGCATGGATCGTGGACTATCTTACAGACAGACCTCAGTATGTGTGTCTCGGGAACTGCAGGTCTGACATTGTGGTCAGCAACACAGGAGCGCCGCAGGGGACTGTACTTTCTCCGGTCCTGTTCAGCCTATATACATCAGACTTCCAATACAACTCGGAGTCCTGCCACATGCAAAAGTTCGCTGATGACACTGCTATCGTGGGTTGCATCAGGAGTGGGCAGGAGGAGGAGTATAGGAACCTAATCAAGGACTTTGTTAAATGGTGCGACTCAAACCACCTACAACTGAACACCAGCAAAACCAAGGAGCTGGTGGTGGATTTTAGGAGGCCCAGGCCCCTCACGGACCCCGTGATCATCAGAGGTGACTGTGTGCAGAGGGTACAGACCTATAAATACCTGGGAGTGCAGCTGGATGTTAAATTAGACTGGACTGCCAATACTGATGCTCTGTGTAAGAAAGGACAGAGCCGACTATACTTCCTTAGAAGATTGGCGTCCTTCAACATCTGCAATAAGATGCTGCAGATGTTCTATCAGATCGTTGTGGCGAGCGCCCTCTTCTACGCGGTGGTGTGCTGGGGAGGCAGTATTAAGAAGAAGGACGCCTATTTTATATAGTGCCTTTCATGTCTATCTATCTATCTATCTATCTATCTATCTATCTATCTATCTATCTATCTATCTATCTATCTATCTATCTATCTATCTATCTATCTATCTATCTATCTATCTATCTATCTATCTATCATGTAGCATGTTGGCTGGATATGACTGTTGTTGAGCAGCAAAAGTGTTTTTCACAGCTGATTTGTTCTCCAAAGTCTTCTCTGAAAATTTCTTATGCGGCCATCAAACATCACCTAAATATTTCATTATTATTATTATTTCTCATATGTTTTTTGACCCTTGGAAGGCCCTCTAAGGTCTGTTTTGATTGACGCGCTCCACATGGCTAATGCATTCAGCCTACACGGCCTTCACTTACACCTGTGTTTCTCAGCCTGTATGGTTCCTCAAGCCAGTTTTGCCTTTTTGAGTTCATTGACGGCCCACCAGCAGCAACTACCTGAACTAATAGTGTTTGTTTTATATGGCGCCCTTCCATATTAATTACTATTCCAAAACACCTTCTAAGTACAAGACTACAGTAAAATGAATAGTGTCTCTTCAGCTTTGGAGTACAGACAGACTTGATCAGAGAAGCACTGTTACTATGTTCGCTGTGAAGCAGTAGTGTTTCATATAGCGCCTTTCCAAACTAAACATTATCCCAGAGTACAGTCTAGGTGCAGGACTGCAGTGGATGTGTCTGTTTCTAGTGCTGGAGCACAAGCAGGTGAGATGATTTGCACACAGAAACACTGTCAGCTCTACCTGAAGTAGTAGTATTTTATATAGCGCCTTTCTGCACTAAATACTATTCCAAGTTACCTTACAGGTACAAGACTACAGTAAAATGAAAATACAAGTACAATAAAATTATTTTTGTATTTCTACAAATCAGCCAGAGACTGGTAAAGTGAGTCACACAGTTAATTAGTGGTTGAATCGTCATATTTCTGATTTTATATTGCGTCTCTCCATACTACTTGGTAACCCAAGGTGATCTCCTGTATAGTGAGATTAGATGGCTATCTTCGTAACTGGAGCATGAGCACTATCAGTGACTCTGTGATTGGGTAGAACTGAACCACTTCATGAATTGCCACCATAGAAAACCTCCCACTGGTTCCATTCCATCTGAACTAGTGTGGTGCTGAGGTGTCACCCGTCGCATGGCTGCACTCGAGTCCTAATTTGGGACCCTGACTTGGTTTGTCATGTGGAGGGTGCGGCAATGTGCTGCATCTTTATATACTATTGTGCTGCAACAGAAGTGCAGTAAAAGCGTTTACACATTTCTAGCAACTGAAGTACACATGCAGAGTTAAACTATAAGTCAGTGTCTGTGATTGACGTGGCCACTTTATTATATTATATAGTGCCTTTCCTTCTTAAATATGAACCCAGAGCGCCTTCCTGGTATAGAGGTACTTCTATAATGCTGGAACTGGAGCTCAAATAGGTGAAGTACCTCACCAAGGGCTTCAGAGGTGAACCAGTACCTTGATGACTTTATATAGCGCCTTTCCTTTCTAAATATTACCCCAGACTACTTAATTCATGTAGAAATGCAGTAAAATGTCTTCTGACCAGCAGTCAGGCCACATGCACTTCAAAACTTGTAGTCCACCTGAAGCTAAGTGTGTTTGGGTCCAGACCAGCACTTTGCTGGGATACCACTGTGGAGCATGGCCTGGACACAGACAGGCGGACACTGATGGTTCACCCAACACACATTTATTGTACATTATATATTTACAAATAAATGCACACACAACCCAGTACTCCCCCAAAGTCCAGGCCTTCAACCCTGGTATGCAGCCAGTAGTTCCGCCACACCAGGAAGGGGCGGCGGAAGCTCATCAGGAGGCACCTGGAGCACATCCAGGTGTGTATAAAAGGGGCGGCCTCCGAGCTCCGTCTCTCTTCCTCCCGACTCCAGCCATAGAACAGAGGGAGGCAGCCCCTTTTATACACACTCAGATGTGCTCCAGGTGCCTCCTGATGAGCTTCTCCCACCCCTTCCTGGTGTGGCGGAAGTACCGGCTGTGCACCCGGAAGCACTCCGGGTGTCCCTGGTCTACTTCCCCCCCAGCACTTCTGGGTGTGGCGGAAGTGCTGAGAGCCAGGGCTCCACAGGCACTGGGACACCCCCTGGCGGTGACCACAGGCCCCTATAGGGTTGAGCTTCTAAGTTCCGTTCCCGTGGTCCCCAAACCAACCAGGGTGGTCGTCCCTTCATGGTCTGGAGGAGGCGGTCCTCCTGGGCGTCCCAGCTGGGTACCACTCCCAGCCGCTTGCCACATCACCTAGGAAAAGCTTGGGCTGCTGCTGGAAGAGGTGTTGGTGAGGCCATCAGAGGGTGCATACCCTGTGGTCTGAATGTGGATCCCAATGCCACAGTGCAGTGACGGGGGGACACTGTGCTATTAAAATGACCCCGTCGTTCAGATTAGACATAAAACCAAGGTCCTGACTCTCTGTGGTCATTAAAGATCACTGGCCATCCTTCGTAAAGTGTTAGGGTATTCCCCGATGTCCTGGCTAAATTGTCCTCAAGTGACAACTCACATGTCTCAGTTAGGGTTACATGGTAAGCCAAAAAAAAACAGGATTGACGCAGCATCGCAAACTGCGTCTTTCATACTGGAGTCAACCCCACATATAGTACAGATATAAAGTTATCATAAAATTATATCTACTTGCTTTTTCTATATTCTTATTATTTTATCGTTCACCTGGTGAGGCGGGAGGAGCCCTGTGACCCGCTCCTGGGACAGTGGCAAGTGGACAGCGTGACTGGGGTGGTATTCCTGTCACACTGTCACACAGGTGTCTTAAGGTGAGCTCACGGAGGCCAGAAGTAAATTAAAAATAATTTATTTAGGATTTGACAGGAAATCAAAGGCAGGGATAGAACTCGCTGATCCTATACAGCGCCTTTTCACATCCCAGGATGCATCACACATACAGTACAGGCCTACAGTTGAAGCCATTTCAGTATTAAAGCACGGGCAGGTGACATCACTCACTCCGGGTCACACAGTGAATCAGACACCTGGGCTATCAAATTTGTGGCTGGCCTCTTCTACCAAAGGCTCCCACGGTGGTGTGCAGCTTCAGTGTGGGAGGAAAGTTCATGGCAGCAGACCCCCCGAAACGGGCAGTCAAACAGTGCAAAGCCAGCTGCCTCGCTATGACACGGAACACGCAGGCCAGTATTTGCATGTTAGCTGGCACATTTGCTTAACAAAAACCACTTCCTTCAAGCAAATAAGCTGCAAAGGAAATGGAGAAGAAGATCTGTGACACAGATGGACGCTCGTCACAAGCCGCACAGATGCTCTAGATTGATACCGAAATTAGAGAGGACGAGAAATGAGAACTGTAAAGTAATCACTACAAAACTCGAATTCCGAGAAAAAAGAAAAGCAATTAGGGCAGAAAAATGAGAAAGTGTTACCAGTGGGAGGCCCTGAGGATCAGGCAGTGTGGCGTGGGGAACTATAAAGGACCCCCCACCAACACTAATTGAGTGCATCACCCAGTCTGCCTGGGCACCAGATGTAAAACACATAAAGGTAGCATGTCACACAGAGAAGTCACTCAAGGTCCCGTCCTTTGTCACATAACCCAGGAGGACAAATACTGATGACAATAAATACCATGGGGGTAAAATGACTCTGAACAGTCAAAGGCTGCAGCTACATTGGCGTCAGACCCACCAGGAAGATCAACAGGAAACAACATCTTAAAAATCCAGGAATATTAATGGAAGGAATTATTAAGGATAAGATTGAGCAACACCAGGCAAGGACAGGAGTTATTAGGAACAGTCAGCGTGGGGTCAGAAGAGGGAGGTCGTGTTTTACTAACAGGCTGGAATTCTATGAGGAGGCAACAAAAGGATACGACCAGAGTGGAGCTCATGAGATTATTGATATGGACTTTCAGAAAGCATTTGATAAGATGTCACATGAGAGGGTGGGCATCAAATTAAAAGAAGTGGGAGTTCAGGGTGTCACGTAGATGGGTGCAGAATTGGCTCAGACACAGGAAGCAGAGGGTGATGGTGTGAGGAGCCTCATCAGAACTGGCTGATGTTAAGAGTGGTGACCAGCAGGGGTCAGTGGTAGGTTCCGCTGCTATTTTTAATATATAGAAATGATTTAGATTGAAATATAAGTAACAAGCTGGTTAAGTTTGCAGATGATACCAAGATAGGAGGATTAGTAGATAATTTGGAATCCGTTATATCATCACAGAAGGACTTGGGCAGCAGACAGGCTTGGGCAGATTTGTGGGCAAGGAAATTTAATGTCAGTAAATGTGAAGAGTTACACATAGGAAGTAAAAATGTGAGGTTTGAATACACAATGGGCGGTCGGAAAATTAAGAGTCCACCTTATGAGAAGGATTTAGGAGTCATAGTGGACTCTAAGCTATCGACTTCCAGTCAGTGTTCAGAAGCCGTCAAGAAGGCTAACAGAACGTCAGGTTATATAGCGCCTTGATGTGTGGAGTACAAGTCACAGGAGGTTCTGCTCAGGCTTTATAACACACTGGTGAGGCCTCATCTGGAGTCCTGTGTGCAGTTTGGGTCTCCAGGCTACAAAAAGGACATAACAGCACAAGAAAAGGTCCAGAGAAGAGCAACTAAGCTGATTCAGGGCTACAGGGGTTGAGTTATGAGGAAATATTAGAAGAGCTGAGCCTTTACAGTTTAGACAAAAGAAGATTAAGAGGAGACCTGACTGAAGTGTTTAAAATTATGAAGTGAATTAGTCCAGTGGATCGAGACTGTTATTTTAAAATGAGTTCATCAAGAACACGGGGACACAGTTGGAAACTTGTGAAGGGGAAATTTTGCACAAACATTAGGAAGTTTTTCTTCACACAAAGAATGATAGACACTTGGAATAAGCTATCAAGCAGTGTGGTAGACAGTAAGACTTTAAGAACTTTCTAAACTCGACTTGATGATTTTTTTGGAAGAAATAAGTGGATAGGACTGGCGAGCTTTGTTGGGCTGAATGGCCTGTTCTCATCTAAGAGGGGTTCACCCCACTGTCCCAAACCTCTTTCGAATCTCTTTGTTCTTTAGTCACAAATTAAACCTGCTGAAATTCACCAAAGGATGTTGGCTTGTGTAGATCGGTAAACTATTTGGGTACCCATCTTGCGCAAAGTTTACAGTACCCGAACTCATCACACACTACGGCGTGTGCAGATCCAGGTCTGATATCCAAATGTGCGACAACAGGGGACAACGTAATGCAAAGGTGTTCACTATGTTGACATGGGCTTGTGTGTACAATGTGGATGGTCACCCAGATAGAGCCTTGTCAGTTACACTTGTTCTACTCACTTTAAACCTTTCTACCCATTTATAAACATTGCGGTGAGTCCTGCCATTTGCACTTCCATACTGAGACAACATCCTACGGGGAATTTCAGCAGGTTTGACTCCCTCTGCCCAAAGAAATCTCACGGCAGTGCATTGTTCAACAATTTTGCAATTCCACAGTGGAGTGTCCATGTTCATTTAACCTTGGCTTCAACTAGACTAACAGCAGAGTGCTGCGCTATGTGTGTTCAAACTACCCATAAGCCACTGCAAATGTGTTGCATTGCGTCAACTTCTATCCATTGTGGTTACTGCGTGATTTTCAAATTGCCTTTACTTTTAGATTTATCCTCGTACATCAGCCCTGGGTGGATGAGTCACCAGCCATCGTCTCCGGCATTCCATCATACACATGAGCAGCTTCAGTGCCAGCTTTAGGGGAACCTAGAAAAAAATGGCAAGCCTGCCAAAATCTCAAACTAATTCCAGCAAGTGTGGCAGCAGCACGTGGTCCTCCTAAGGATAGTGAGTGACTCGAAAGAACGACGTGAAGAGTGAGAGTCCATTGGCACACTCAGATTAGATGAGCACTGGTGTGGTTCTACAATATTCATGGAGTATCCGTGTTCATTTGTCCTTGGCTCCAATGAAACTAACAGCAAAGCGCTGGGCTGTACGTGTTCAAACTACCCATAAACCCTTGCAAACTTGTTGTATTGCATCAGCCTCTATCCATTGCGGATTCTGCATAATTTTCAAATTGCCTTTACTTTTTGATTTTATAGGTCCTGCATATAATATAAAGATTGTGTATTTGGTTACTGTCCACCATGAAAGGTGGTCTACCCCACAAAACCGGATGGTTTGATAAGCATGGCAGACAATCTCAAATGAATTAATTTACTTTCTGAGCCCGCTTATTCTAATTCCAGGTCACAAGCCGATGTTATTTATGTTTTTAAATTATGAGGAGCGTAGCTTTTCTTTTTTATTTATCTTCACACCGACCTTTATAACTATTGATGCATGCACACAAAAATTTGATTTTATGCAGGACACACACACACACACACACACACACACACACACACACACACATACATATATATATATATATATATATATATATATATATATATATATATATATATATATTTTTTTTTTTGCTGGTGGAAGAAGACTTGCAAAAGATATTACGTTTCTGGTTCAGACTTTGCCTCAGGCCATTATCATCAGACTATCAAGGTCATTCCAGCTTCTGGAACAGAAATGGGCTTAAGCAGACAAAAAAATTAGGCCAAGGATGCTGAGTTGGTTTTGCAGCTAAATAAATTCAATGTGCATTAACTCCATACGTACGACTGCTGTATCTAAATTGGCCTCATGTGAGCGGCTCCATCTCCAGAGGCCAGAGGCGTAACCAGAATATGTTGAAAACAAAAAATTTGGCTCCCCTTATACAAAATAAAATTCAATCCAATTACCATCAACAAGATAAGTCAAAGATTTAAGCCACGTAAGAGGTCAGTTGTCATAATTAAGCATTCTGGAGTTGTGGCAATGGTAACAACTTTAACCAGAGGAGGCAAAGACTTGCAAAACAACAGCCATGCAGCCATTATGGACTCCCTTCGCGGATGATAATTACCCCACTGCCACAGTTGGTTATATGCTTGCACCAAGTTGTCTTGGAGTGGAAAATCATTAATTGTTTTACTTTATATTAATTTTTTATTATGTTACTGAAACAGACTCAATTTACAGGATTTTAATTACAGGCATCACAAGCATCCCTTCTCGTATATCCTTCCTGTTACTGAACGGTGGAGAGAAAAGAATGTAGAAGTGCTACTTACAATGTCGTACATCTCACAGCATACCACCAAATGGTATAATGCTACTGGAGAGCTTCGAATAGCGCAGGGGCTGCTGGGAGAATGACAAAGCAGGTGGGCAACTTTAAAAAGGAACCTAAAAGATTCCGGGAGGTTTGCTGTTGTCCGTTTTTTTGTTAATACGCCTCACGCACACAACTGGATTACAACCTGACCACCTTGGATTATGGTTTCTGACTGGATGTATGTATGTGCTGTCCGGTCTCTGCTTGACCGTGTGAGTTTGTACTGACTGGATAGGTCTTCGTCTTGGGAAGTGCTCCTAATCACCTCAAATCTTCACACCGCGTCAGGAACCTGGTAGGACAAAACTTTACATTGCTTTCAGGAAGCTGTTCACAGGCTTTTTCACTCACATAACCATCATCATCATCTGCCTCTGTCATACTGGACTGTTCTGGACATTGTTGTTGGTGTTTATTGTTTGCTGTTAGTGTTGTAATTTATTATCGCCATCAGGGAGCTGGGGAGGGCCTTAGTGTATGTGTTTTTTGCTATATTGTGTTTTTTTTCCATTATTCAATTAAGTTACAGTACTTCATTATTATTTATCTATTCATTGTGCCACTTCTCAGTGTTTCTGTGTGTGAGTGTGTGCATGGCAGGTCAAGGCTGGGTATGTTCCAGGGGTCCCCACAATAAAATAAACAAATCGCCATCTTCGGACGGTGTGAATCTTAGTGCCCCCACAACCGCTACAAGAAGGCGGGTACACACCGCAGAGCCACAGAATCTGTTTAATTAACTTATAACCTGGGAACGGATGGACACTGTAGGGCTCAGACATATACAATTAGTTTATAGTTTGAGAAAGAAGTGTGAGGGTTCATAAAAGATCAAACGTTCTGTGGCCTGTAGGGGGCATCACTGAGCCCCAAAACTACAGATGCAAACTACACACACACACAGAGTCCCGGGTCTTTGGAGGTGATCTGTGGGTTGTCATTCACCATTCTCACAATCCTGCTCATATGCCGCTCCTGTATTTTTCTTGGCCTGCCAGACCTGCTGGGTTTAACAGTAACTGTGCCTGTGGCCTTCCATTTCCTGATTCCATTCCTTACAGTTACAGAAACTGACAGTTTAAACCTCTGAGATGGCTTTTTGTAGCCTTCCCCTAAACCAGGAGACTCAGCAATCTTTGTTTTCAGATCTTTGGAGAGTTGCTTTGAGGATCCCATGCTGTCCCTCTTCAGAGGAGAGTCAAAGGGGAGGAAGCACAACTTGCAATTGACCACCTTAAATCCCTTTATATCTCATGATTGGACACACCTGTCTATGAAGTTCAAAGCTTAATGAGCTCATCCGACCAATTTGGTGTTGTAAGTAATCAGCATTGAGCAGTGACAGGCATTCAAATCACAAAAATGACAAGGGGACCCACATTTATGCAAAGCCAGTTTTTCACATTTGATTTAATTTCATACAACTAAATATTGCTTCACTAAAAATCTTTTTTTGGGAAAAAACTGCAGTACTCAGATGTTCCTATGAAATGAAAGACATACCACTGTTATCTTTTTTGTTGAAAGTAGAGTCAATTATTATGCAAGCTGAGAGGGGTTCGTAATTGATTTATTGTATAAAGCAAATGGTGCAGGATGAGCAAGTATAAGGGGGGCTTGCTGTGATTATTCATGTGCAGTATTATCAGGGACTGAAAGATCAGGGGATGAGGCAGAAATCAGGGGCTTAAGGCTTTGAAGTCCCCCACCTCCTGATGCCACTGTCCATTTCTAAACCCGTCCTGTGTTTATATCAGTTACGGCAGCTGCACCTTTCATGTGTTATTAATTAGTTCAAACACCGTTTAGATGCAGATTGATAACGTTGGTTGTTTACAATAATAATGTTGTTCAATCAATTCAGTCTTATTTATGCTTACAGGATTGCTTTTCCCTTCCATTTATTTCCAGAGAAGTGGCTTTGTTGTCCAACAGAGTGTAATTGCAGACCGCAGTACCTATGAGGTCATCACGAAACACCCTCTACGTCAGTCATGTAACACCCATCGCATTAGACTATGATTAACATTAGGGCCCTGTTACACTCTGGTTAAAATTAGGGTTGTAGGAGGGTTATCTGAGTCAAAGGGTGTTTTGTGACTGACGTTGTGGGCATTAACTGATCTATGTCATGGGTATTGCAGACCTATAAATATCTGGGAGTGCAGCTGGATGATAAATTAGACTGGACTGCCAATACTGATGCGCTGTGCAAGAAAGGACAGAGCCGGTTATACTACCTTAGAAGGCTGGCGTCCTTCAACATCTGCAATAAGATGCTGCAGATGTTCTATCAGATAGTTGTGGCGAGCGTCCTCTTCTACGCAGTGGTGTGCTGGGGAGGCAGCATTAAGAGGAAAGACACCTCACGTCTGGACAAACTGGTGAGGAAGGCAGGCTTTATTGTTGGCATGGAGCTGGACAGTTTAACATCTGTGGCAGAGCAAAGGGCGCTCAGCAGGCTCCTATCAATTATGGAGAATCCACTGCATCCACTTAATAGTATCATCTCCAGACAGAAGAGCAGCTTCAGCGACAGACTGCTGTCACTGTCCTGCTCCACTGACAGATTGAGGAGATCGTTCCTCCCCCAAACTATGCGACTCTTTAATTCCACCCGGGGGGGGGGGGGGGTGAACGTTAACATTTAACATTATACATAGTTATTGTCTGTTTTTCACTTGCATTATTATCATTCTTTAATTTAATATTACAGTGATCCCTCGCTATATCGCGCTTCGCCTTTCGCGGCTTCACTCCATCGCGGATTTTATATGTAAGCATATTTAAATATATATCGCGGATTTTTCGCTGCTTCGCGGGTTTCTGCGGACAATAGGTCTTTTAATTTCTGGTACATGCTTCCTCAGTTGGTTTGCCCAGTTGATTTCATACAAGGGACGCTATTGGCAGATGGCTGAGAAGCTATCCAGCTTACTTTCTCTCTCTCTCTCTCTCTCTCTCTTGCGCTGACGTAGGGGGGTGTGAGCAGGGGGGCTGTGTGCGGCTGCTTCCTGAAGGACATGCTGCACGGAGCTTCGCATACTTAAAAGCTCAAAGGGCACGTATTGATTTTTTTTATCTCTCTCTCTCTATCTTCCTGCTCCTGACGGAGGGGGTGTGAGCTGCCGCCTTCAACAGCTTTGTACCGGCGGTGCTTCGCATACTTAAAAGCCAAAAAGCCCTATTGATTTTTTTTTTTGACTGCTTGCTTTGCAGTCCTTTGAAAAGGAAGATATGTTTGCATTCTTTTAATTGTGAGACAGAACTGTCATCTCTGTCTTGTCATGGAGCACAGTTTAAACTTTTGAAAAAGAGACAAATGTTTGTTTGCAGTGTTTGAATAACGTTCCTGTCTCTCTACAACCTCCTGTGTTTCTGCGCAAATCTGTGACCCAAGCATGACATTCTAAAAATAACCATATAAACATATGGTTTCTACTTCGCGGATTTTCCTATTTCGCGGGTGGCTCTGGAACGCAACCCCCGCGATGGAGGAGGGATTACTGTATTTATTGTATCAGTATGCTGCTGCTGAAGAATGTGAATTTCCCATTGGGATTAATAAAGTATCTATCTATCTATCTATCTATCTATCT
Source organism: Erpetoichthys calabaricus (assembly GCF_900747795.2). Lineage (NCBI taxonomy): Eukaryota > Metazoa > Chordata > Cladistia > Polypteriformes > Polypteridae > Erpetoichthys > Erpetoichthys calabaricus. Next base: position 151,552,004 of record NC_041405.2, on the reverse strand, counting down.
ATCTATCTATCTATCTATCTATCTATCTATCTATCTATCTGTTGCAAGCTGCTAGACCCTTCTCTTTTTTGTGCGTTTATTATTTAATTTGCCCAAAACACCAGGAGAGGGCGCTGCTGTGTGAGCTGTTTGCGCGTGAGCTGACTCACCGGCATTGGGCATCCGAGTGGTTATCAGACGAGTAGATGGGCTGAAATACAGAAAATATACGAGTTCAAGCCACCGCTCTGGAGGCAAAGCTGAAACAGTAAACTCGTTCCTAGTTGAAGTCGCACATAACGTTTCTCCGTTTTAAGATGGACGAGTCCGCAAATTCGCCAATACAATGGGGAATTTTTTAAATTTGAATACTTCATACAGCACAATCTAAACTGAATGAAAATGGAACTGTCTCGACAAATGTCTACAAAGAATAAATGTACCACATCGCAGCGAGTGGGGTGGAGGGGAGATGAGGACCAGGGAGGTATCATGAAAAGTAAAAAAACTAATAATGATAACATAAAATAAATGTATCCACTGGTCTGTGCTATAAATTTGTTTTCTGTATGATTCCAACAATTTTGGCCATTTTTATACTCAAAATCGCTGAATTTGTGCATTTCTTGTTCTAATATAGGGAAGAAAGGCGAGGTGCGGCAGCGACAAGCCTCACCTCACCTCCGACTGCTGTCTCCTTCACACAAGGGGTTGATGCGTACACTTGTCGCGTTCCTGTTGCTGTATTTCTGTATGTCGCCAATATAATGTTTGCAGACACGTTTATTATACACCCAGACTTACCATAGTCTGGCTAATATCTTTAATGAATGTGTGTGACATATTTAGTCTTGCTGATCAGACATAAAACCACAGTGAAAAGGCACAAGCTGAGCCAGACAATACCGTACCGCCCTGAAGGGGGCGCATGTGAGCCCAACAGGTGCTCGTTGCTGCTGTTCTATGCAGAGATGCCAAAAAGTTAGCGATATCAGAAAGTCAAGTGCACTGCAGCGGTCCGTTTATTTTTATCTTTTGTTCTGACTGACTGCCAAAATAGAAGATTAAGATTTTCAGAAATAAAGAAAGATAAGGAGGACTTTTACAAGAAAGTGACGGAGAATTTTGTGCAGAAGGATACAAATAAAGGTAAGATCATAAATGGCTTTAAATTTTATAAAAAATTGGATCAGACTAAAAAAAAAAATCCAATATTTAAAAACTAAATTTTGACCTTAAATACAATATTCTTCTGCGGTGGGTTGGCACCCTGCCCAGGATGGGTTCCCTGCCTTGTGCCCTGTGTTGGCTGGGATTGGCTCCAGCAGACCCCCGTGACCCTGTGTTTGGATTCAGCGGGTTGGAAAATGGATGGATGGATACAATATTCTTTTGTTTTTCTTGTTATCCTTTTGTTGAACAGTCCGTATTAAGTTTGATTAAAGCATCAGCTTTTAAAAACAACTATAAATATTTCATCCATCCATCCATTATCCAACCCGCTATATCCTAGTTACAGGGTCACGGGGGTCTGCTGGAGCCAATCCAAGCCAGCAGGGTGCAAGGCAGGGAACAAACCCCGGGCAGGGTGCCATCCCACCACAGGGCGCGTGCGCGCACACACACACACACACCAAGCATACACTAGGGACAATTTAGAATCGCCAATGCACCTAACCTGTATGTCTTTGGACTGTGGGAGGAAACCGGAGCACCCGGAGGAAACCCACACAGACACGGGGAGAACATGCAAACTCCACGCAGGGAGGACCCGGTCTCCTAACTGCGAGGCAGCAGCGCTACCCACTGTGCCACCGTGCCGCCCCACTAAATATTTTAATTAAGGGAAAAATTGAAATCCTTTTTTTTTTGTACACCACTCTATATTTTCATTTGTATTGAATGAGTATGAATTGTGGAATTGCAACGGCAAATTTAGAACACATGGAGGGTGAGGAGAAAATGCGCTCTCTCTCGCCGTTATAAACGTAATGTTCTTTTGTAGCCAGATATGCGCCATACCGATGTGTGTGTAAAGTATGCTGATGAGATATGAAACATAACCAGAACTGCCAATTGATTAGTGAATAAGCTACTCTTGTGGGTTCATATATTTGTAAATTTGATTCTGAAGGAGTCAGTGCCTCACCGCATGCCACTGATAGATAGATTAGATAGATGAGGAGATGAGTGGTTTCATGCGGACAGACAGATAGACAGACATGGGCTTTTACAATAAGTGCGATCGCACCTAAAAAAAGCATATAAAAACTTCATAGTCGACAGATGTCATTGTTTAAAAAAAGTTCATAGTTCAAAAAAAAAGTAATAAATAAGTTGGAATGGGTTGGTAAGAAAAGCAGGCTTTTACCCTTAACAACAACGCATTCCTATTAATAATTCACGACTATGTGGAAATCAGTTAGAAACATCTGGACGGTTTTCAGTTCAGACATAGTAAAGTTCAAGTTCATTGTCATGGCGTCTGAATAAGTATGCATTCAGAAGAGAGGACTGGCAACAAATGTGCAGCCAAATAAAAGCACCAGGATACAACCATAAAGGGCATGTTCATTGTAACAAGAACAAAAAACCCTTCTGACATTTTAGACTGAACAAGCCCTGGGGTTCATCACTGACGATGTGTTCAAGTTGCACAGCAAGGTGTATTACAAACCATGAGGATGTGGGTGGGATACCGAAGTAACCACGGGAAAAAATTGACGTGGACAAGGAGAGAAGATACAAACTCCACTCGATCCACGATCTCCCAGGAAGCTGGATATGTGATGTGGTTAGCATTACTCACTGCGCCACCCTCATTATTATGTATAATAATATAAATGAACATCGCACGGCAAGATACTAATACGAGTCTAACTGTCTAAATGCTGTAGAAATACGTATTAGCACACGAGAACTTATCACTGGTCAAATTAAACCTTGACTCGGACCTCTAGAAGTGAAGGTGGTGAGGATTACCTGTGTTCCGGGACCCTTTGTGCTGAGCAGCCCCTCCTCTCCGCTCCGTCCCGATCGCGTCGCTTACGTCGCCACACTGCATCAGTGCCGCGCGCTCACGAGCCAAAGGCGCCCTGCGCGCCTCATCCTCAATGAGAGGCGCGCGCAAGCGCAGCCCCGCTTGACGACAGGAATGGCGATCATCCAAAAAAAGAAAAATGGTTCGTTGGAAATATAATACAAATGCCACGTCGTAAAAGTCGGCCGACCTGCCTGGCTTGCTAACGTGAAGTAACAACATCCCGGCTGTTTCACTTTTCTTTACGCATCGCGAATGAAGGCGGCGATGCGCGGTGACAAGCCCGCTACGCTATACTCGCCAAGTCATTCATTCTCAACTACGCGCTTCAACTGCCGGCTGCGAAGAGAAGTGCGAGACAGCAGGCAGGAATGATGTCAAGCTGAGAGCCGTCCGAGTCCAATCATCATCCCACGAAATGATCACACACCGCGGGTCATCTCCTGATTAAGTGGAAACGCATCTGTCTGACTTTCAAAGTCAATCTTTTCTTTAAAATTGTTTGGAACGAAAATATAATTTCTCAATGGCCTAAATGATAATTCATTCATCCGTCATCTTCTTGAAATCAAGGATTCTGATGGGGTCGCAGGGAGCAGAAGCGTATCCTGAGTGAACCTGTCAATGACGGGGCGCTCCGACACTCAGGTGGCATGAGGTGGCATAATGTCCGCATATTTATACCAACACATACATGTTGTGAGTCTGCCCTCACCAGGATAGCAACTATTATTATGATTCAACCATGTTTGAGTTGATTTTTTACTGTAGAATTTGTGGAGTCCACTGATCCCAACAGTACTGGACACAAGTCAGGATGGACCACCTCTAGAGTTAGGAAGAAACATCCAGCTTTCCATCCGTTTACTAAAGCTGCTTGATTTAACTTCAGTGCAGAAGGAAGGGGTGACATTACTGTAACCCCAGCAGCCTCAGGCAGAAAAAGCAAAAAAAGCCCAAGAGGGGACACTACAAGTGGCATTTGATGGATGGGACAGAAGTGGGGTTGTTTAGAAATATCTATGTACAGATCAGGTCAGGTTGGGGGGCATGCACTGGTACAGCATGTTTCCACACTTAGCACAAGACGAAACAGCTTGGGATCCCAGCTGGCAACTCCCCATGCAGACACGCGGCCCAGTCCCACCCTCCAGAAATGACCCTCTATCTGGTGCTACATGGACACCTTGGCCTTGGCCTGGTCCAGCTACTCGGGTCTTCAACAATGAGGATTCTGTGAGCAGGATCACCCTCGGGTAATGGTGCCACATGGCCGCAACTGACACTCCCTCACAATGCAGGTAATGTGCCTCATTCAGGACTTCCGTGAACAACACAAAGTCAAACGTTAGCGTTACCCAAGGATTCTCCAAAGAGACACATGAAGGAGTCCAGTCTTCATCTCAGGTCACTGGATAGCGTCCATGTCTCACAACCATATAACAAGACAGGAAGCACCAGGACTTTAAAGACTTGGACCTTCGTCCTTTTGTATAGATATCGGGAGCGCCACACACCCCTTTCCAGCGACCTCATGACCCCCCATACACTCCCAATCCATCTACTGACTTCATAGGAAGAGTCACCTAAGATAAGTAAAGTAAGTAAGCCTCTCATCATGGTCGACGTTCTATCCGCAGACAGACACACTGCTGATGGCTGTGCCTAAGAGGTCTACAGTACCCTCCATAATGTTTGCTCCACAGTTTAAAATTACAAATCAAACAATTCAGACCTGATTAAGGTGCACGTTGCAGATTTTCAATTAAAGGGATTTGCAGACATTTTGTCACACCATGTAGAAATGACAACACTTTTTCTACACGGTTCCCTCATGATGTTTGGGATAATTGGTGTCACAGGTGTTTGTGATTCCTCAGGAGGGCTTCAGTGCTTCATAAGACACCTCGTCCTGCTTCCACCCTTTGGAGTCTGCAATTGCCATTGTTCAACATGAGGACAAGAGCTGTGCCAATGAAACTCAAAGAAGCCATCATGAGGGTGGAAGACAAAAATCAAACCACTGGTGATATCGGGAAAAACTTAGGAGGAGGAGGTTGGGAGCACACACTGATACAGCACATTGCCGCACCCAGCAGCCGTGCAGTGGATGACACCTCAACACCACACCGAAACAGAGTGAAGTTCTTTAAAGTGGCTGGAGTGCCAATCTTGCCACCAACCCCTAATTTATCCCTGTAAGATGGAGGACCTGCTTGTCTAGATGCAGATTAACATCACACCCAGGATGGAACGATTGGAGGATAAGTGCCTTGCTCAAGGGTCCAACAGAGTGGAATCACTTTTGGCATTTACGGAATTCAATTGCCAGCGCAGATCCCTAGGCTCAGATGACCTTAACCCTAGGATGACCTAAATTAACTGTTTATCATAAAGAAGAAAGAAAACATTGGTGGGCTCTGTAATTGCAAATAGGCTAAGGAAGACCTCCACTACTGATGACAGAAGAATCCTCACTATGGTCAAGAAAAAGCCCCCCAATCGCCTGTCTGACAGATTAGAAATAGTCTTCAGGATGCCGATGTTGACGTGTCAGAGACGACCATCAGCAGAAGACTTCATGAACAGAAAGACAGAGGACACACTGCAAGATGGAGACCACAAAAACAGGATGGCCAGATTACAGTTTGTGACAGAGGACTTCAAAGAGCCTGCAGAATTCTGGAAAAAGGTCTTGTGGACAGACGAGACAAAGATGAACCTCATCAGAGTGATGGCGAGAGCAAAGTGTGGCGACCACAAAGTACTGCTCGAGATCAAAAGCAGACCACCTCACCTGTTAAACATGGTGCTGGGAGTGTTATGGCTTGGGCACTGTGGAGTAGAGGGGTAAATTAAGGACAAAATGTGTGTTTGTCCCAAATATTATATATTATATGTGTATGTATAAATATGTATTGTAATGGACAGCATTAAGGGACTGGCCTCCTGGCCAGGGTTGAACAGGAATTCCTACCTGGCGTTGCTGATTATTGTCTCCCCCACTGTGCTAGGTGGCAGCCTCCCTGGATTCCCACATGGAAGCCTGCAGGGCATGTTGGGACCTGTAGTCCCATAGATCAAGCCTGTTGGGTTCTGTAGAGGCCACTAAGGGAATTTGATGGGTTTCACAATCCCTACTTCCGACTGACCGGGAAGTGCTTCCATCGGGTTATTCCCTAACACTGGTAATATTCCGGATCCAAGATAAAGGAGACCACCTGACCTCATCCAGGTGAGTTGGAGTTGGGTGAGAGAAAGAAAAAGCTCACCTGTAGGAGTAGAAGGAGAAGGGAAAAAGAAGAAGACTTCTGAAGCCTTTGTATAAAGTACTTGCTGTGAGTAAACCTTTTATTTATACCGGAAATGATGTCTGTGAGGATGTGTCTGTGGTTTGGGGTGCTTCAGCACCCTCTAGTGGTCACAAGTGGCGAAGTCAGCAGGGTTCCTGGCCACCTGCTTGGCATGACCTGAATTCAATAAATTCCTTGTGTCCAAAAAAACCCAGACCACGTGACCAAGTGACTGTCACTTAATCTAAAGATGGAGAAGAGAACGCCTATGAAAGACGGTAATACTTTAGGGAACGTACTGGTCCTGCTGCTGGGCTGATGCCCTTCTACAGGCCTGTCCGGCTCTCCTTGTGTAATGGCTCGTCTCCTGGTGTCTCCTCCATGCTATTCACACTGTGCTGGGATTTGCCATCCCGGAGGAGCTGGACCACCTGTGCAACCTGAATGGACTGCAAGTACCGCCTCATGCTACCAGTAGTGACAAGGACACTAGCAGAACACAAAACCAGAGAAGAATCAGTCAGGGAGGATAAGGAGAGAGCAACTGTCTGTGGCCACCATTCCCTTTTTGGGGGCCTGTCTTGCTGTTGCCGCTCCAGTGCACCTGTTGTGTCACTGTCATTTGCACCAAAGCAGGTGACGTTGATTCACAATCACTTATGCTCCATTACTGGACAGACTGATATCCCTGAAGCTTCACTGACTTGGTGTTAGACTGGGATGATTAAGTGTTACCTTAATTTGTTTGAGCAGAGTATAGATAGATAGATAGATAGATAGATAGATAGATAGATAGATAGATAGATAGATAGATAGATAGATAGATAGATAGATAGATAGATAGATGGATGGATGGATGGATGGATGGATGGATGGATGGATGGATGGATGGATAGATAGATAGATAGATAGATAGATAGATAGATAGATAGATAGATAGATAGATAGATAGATAGATAGATAGATAGATAGATAGATAGATAGAATAGTCATGCATGTGTGCCAAAGGAGCACCTTCCAGGCTCAGCTATTAAATCCCGGCTGAAGACACACGACTTCAGTTTAGCACACCCTGCCTAGAGCTGCTGATTAACTGTACAGACTGCATCTCTATTGTTAGTCATTAGCACTAAAACATAAGTAATATGATAGTAAGAATTTGTTACTAAACCTTCCCTATTTTGTTTTTCTTCTCGGTACTCAAATGTGGCACTTGGTGCCACGGCCCACCTGCCAAATTGTTTTGCCTGCCTAAGGTAAAGTCATCCCTGATGGAGGATCACAGGAATCGTGGGTTAGAGGGGTCCCTTCATCGGATTGGCTGTCCCAGCGCTGTTTCAGCCATAGAATGGCCAAATGGGAGAGGCAGCTTGATGGCTGAGGTCTCCAGGACTCTAAACAAATTCAAATTATATTATGTGATATCATCTACTGCATCGTTTCTCAACCTTTAAGTATTTGCGACCCGAGTTTTCATAACAGTTTTAATCGCGCCCCACTAACGTTTTTTTGAAACCCTAATAAAATTTATTCCTATATTTTTTGCTGTCGATACACCGCTACAAGTTTAAAATTTCCCTACGAATAGCGAAATTATGCCGCATATGACAACATTGCCCCACAGATTGAGAACCACTGATCTACTGTTAAATTCTGCTCTGTATTTGTAAAATTTTTATTTTTATACTGTATTGAGGATTTGTTCTGTTCTGTGTATTGTATTGTATTGACCCCCTTTCTTTTTGACACCCACTGCACACCCAGCCTACCTGGAAAGGGGTCTCATTTTGAACTGCCTTTCCCGAGGTTTCTTCCATTTATTCCCTACAAGGGATTTTTGGGAGTTTTTCCTTGTCTCCTTAGAGAGTCAAGGCTGGGGGGCTGTCAAGAGGCAGGGCCTGATAAAGCCCATTACGGCACTTCTTGTGTGATTTTGGGCTATACAAAAATAAATTGTATTGTATTGTATTGTATGTCATGCCACCCCAGGACTAGCGGGGGCGCTGTCACTAACTGTGTCGTCTCCCATTTTTTCCACAACAATGATAAGATGTCCCATGATTGCAACTGACTCCGCCCCTTCCAGGTGGTCAAGAGCCCTATAAAGCCCACATTCCCCAGAAGCTGGTGTCACTTGTGGGACTGAGCTGACCGCAGGACGGACTTCCATTCTGCATGAGAGACCCACTGAAAGAAGGACTCAACTTTGCCTACAGAGGTTATTGCCTTTAAATCTTGGATTGTTCTATTCGTACTGCGCCATCTGACGCTGTTTTCTATATAGTACAGGGAATTAAACAGGACAACCCAGCCGGTGCCCCAACTTTTTGCTTTTTTTGGTCTGTGTTGTTCCCCCACTTGATGACAATATATAGTTTATACATTCTATGAACTGCGGTGGGCTGGCGCCCTGCCCGGTGTTTGTTTCCTGCCTTGCGCCCTATGCTGGCTGGGATTGGCTCCAGCAGACCCCCGTGACCCTGTGCTAGGATATAACGGGTTTGGATAATTATCAATCTTTAATTTAATATTATTTATTGTATCAGTATGCTACTGCTGGAGAATGTGAATTTCCCATTGGGATTAATAAAGTATCTATCTATCTATCTATCTATCTATCTATCTATCTATCTATCTATCTATCTATCTATCTATCTATCTATCTATCTATCTATCTATCTATCTATCTATCTATCTATCTATCTATCTATCTATCTATCTAATATGTTATATTATACATATTGTAATAACATATTGTTATATATGTTTTGTAATAATGTTCTTTAAATCAAATGAAAGAATTTACGAGTAGTTTAATGCATCAGAATCTTCATGTTTCTGTATTGCAGAGCAAAACGGAAACAACAACTACATTTGACATTCTATGAATGACAGATTTAAGTTTTTGATTTTTTAATAAATGTGCAGTTTTTGTTTGAGCTCAGTTTGTTCATCCGCAGTACTGTATGGGGCTCAATTTGTGGTTTAAAAATTAGAAATGTGACTTCTTCATCTTCAGGCGTGATGTTACTTTTGTAAGGGGTGTGAACATAAATCAAACATTCTCTACGGGTGCAGGGCTTAGGAAAGGGTGGGATCCACTACTCTACTCGGACATCCTTTCCTTGCATGGGGCTTAACATTCCGTAACACGGCCATCATAGAAAGAAGACTTCTTTTCAGTTTTACTTCCTTTAGTTTAATGTGGCCAGTGATCTTAACTGTTTCATGCCTTATTTTCCAAGGACACCAACTTTCAGACAGACATGGAGTGGTGTTAACATTAGCTGGCAAGCGAGGAACAGAAATTTAATTTGGACTAAAACTCCTCTTTGCCCCTGTCTTAGTCGCTCACACATTCTTAACTTTTTTGTCAAAGATCAGCCAAGTGCAGCATCCGCAGAACGGCACAGCAGACTTGGCAAGAGGCAGGAAGATGAAGCAGCTGCTGGAGTACTAAGTGGGGGGGCACAGATGAACATCTGCCCAGCCTGGGCTTTTATGTCAGTTGGTAGACAAACTAAAAAGCGAATGCTAAGTGTAAATGTACTGATGAGGGCGCAAGGGCAGTGGGTGTCTCACCGAATTGTAGTGGACAGTCCAGGTATGACAAAGCAGAACCCTGCAATTGCTCAAAGGGAAAAGCCGGAGATCCACGAAATATGAGACTTCCACCAGAATGGAGCATCACAGGAGGATGGGATATGAGCGAGCCAAATGTACAGACACAGGGTTCTCACCATGGGAGAAACCAAACATAAGAATGATCCAAAACTGAAGATCATACGTCAAGAAATATTATTTGGAGCTGTTAAATAGAGGTGAGCAACGTCAGTCCTGGAGGGCCGCACGTATCTGTGGTTTTTGTTCCAACTCAATTTCTTCATGAGAAGTCATTTAATAACAATGATATTAATACTACTTTCCATTTATATAGTGCATCAGTTTCACTTTCTGCAATTGACATCTGATGACAAATTCACATCGTCATCACTAACACTTGAGTCAAGCAATGATTCAATTCCTCAGTTTTTCATTTACCATTTTTAGTTGGTGGCTTCGCCCCAATCATGAATATTAAGGAGTTATCTTAGAGTGGCAAAAGGCAGAGAAAATTCACTATTTTTTTGCATTATAATGTTATTTCCTCCACTAGATGGCAGCAGATTGCTCCCCCAAGTGTTACTCGGGCTTAAAAATGTCATGCGGATCATTACACTTCACCCAGAGTCTGACTCGGGTTTAACCTTAATTGCTTAGAATTCCGAGCCCAATTCACACTCTGGTTTAACACTGAGGAGGTTGGATTGCCCTAACCAGTGTGCCTCTGGGATGAGGAAGGAAAAAAACGACACGGACACCAAGAGGATGTGCAAACTCCACAAATATAGAATATTCCCTTATTGATATATTTTTGTATGACTTGATCCAACCTGAAGTTTGGACCATCGAAGATAGCGAAAATGTAAAAAGTCACTTGTGAAATATGATGAAATTATCCCCACTGGGAATGTGTGCAGGTTGTGAAAATTATAAAAATTAAACTGTCACAGCAATAAGAGAACAGAGGTGCTACATCTGCAATAAAGTGATAGGGAGGCAGCAAAGACAACTTGAAAAAACACCTGGAAAAATGTCATTTGACATAAACAAGTGCTACCAGCTGGTCAAAGGACATTAAAACAACAACAGCTTCCAAGAAACAAACTTAGAAAAAGAAGTTAGGGTTTACACTGGCACCAAATCAAATTAAAATGTAAAATAAAGACAGCCTACATAATAAACATCCATCCATCCATTGTCCAACCCGCTGAATCCGAACACAGGGTCACGGGGGTCTGCTGGAGCCAATCCCAGCCAACACAGGGCACAAGGCAGGGAACCAATCCTGGGCAGGGTGCCAAACCACCGCAGGACACACACAAACACACCCACACACCAAGCACACACTAGGGCCAATTTAGAATCGCCAATCCACCTAACCTGCATGTCTCCACGCAGGGCAGACCCGGGAAGCGAACCCAGGTCCCCAGATCTCCCAACTGCGAGGCAGCAGCGCTACCCACTGCGCCACCGTGCCGCCTCCAAATTCCATTCCAAGTCCTATTCAAACTCTTATGAAAATCACAACCCAAATCCAAATCCAATTCTGAATCCAACTTCTAATTCAAAAATCTTCTCCAAATCACAATCCAAGTCCTAATCTATTTCAATGTTAAAAGTGGAACTTCATCAGAGCTTTCTCAGCTCACAACCTGCCTTAGTGAAATTAAAACCTGGATGGAGCAGAACTCTTTAAAATTAAATTGCAACAAAACTGAACTCCTGCAAATTGGGACTAAAGTGCAACTTAATAAAATGAGCTCCTTCCCAGTCCATCTTGGCGGTGATCTCATCAGACCTGCCTCTTCTGCAAAGAATCTTGGTGTCATTTTTGATTCCTCCCTCTCTTATTCCACCCACATAAACCACGTTAAAAAACTTTCTTACATTCACCTCCGTCACATATCCCGTGTTCGCTCCTTCCTCTCCTTTTCTAATGTTGAGAAACTTGTCCATGCTTTTATCACATCCCTCATCGATTATTGTAATTCCCTACTGGCAGGTGCCCCTTCTAATCTTCTATCACAGCTCCAGCTTATTCAAAACTCAGCTGCAAGAGTCCTTACACGAACCAGCAGCAGCGAGCACATCACACCCATCCTGCTCCGTCTTCACTGGCTCCCTGTGTCTTACAGGATTTAATATAAAATCCTACTAATAACTTTCAAAGCCTTAAACGACCTCACGCCAAACTACATCAGTGACCTTCTCCATCACTATGTGCCTGCCCGCCCACTAAGGTCCTCTGATTCTGGTTATCTTGTTGTGCCCTCCACTAATCTACACTCCATGGGTGACAGGGCCTTCAGCTGTATAGCGCCCAGACTCTGGAATGACCTACCGACATTAATCAGGTCAGCTGACTCCATGAATTCTTTTAAAAAACAACTCAAAACTCATCTGTTCAGGAAGGCTTTTACCTCTACTTGACTTTATTACCCTTCTATGTCAAGATGCTCATGTGTATGTGTGTGTGTGTGGGTGTGTGTGTGTGCGTGTGATAGACCATCAGTTATGTTGTCTGTTAGGTTTTTTCTCTGAGTTTACTATCTTACTCTTCTTTATTTATTTATCTGGTTTAGTACAATGCTATATACTGTATGATCCGGGGACCTGGGTTCGCTTCCCGGGTCCTCCCTGCGTGGAGTTTGCATGTTCTCCCCGTGTCTGCATGGGTTTCCTCCGGGTGCTCCGGTTTCCTCCCACAGTCCAAAGACATGCAGGTTAGGTGGATTGGCGATTCTAAATTGGCCTTGGTGTGTGCTTGGTGTGTGGGTGTGTTTGTGTGTGTCCTGCGGTGGGTTGGCACCCTGCCCGGGATTGGTTCCTGCTTTGTGCCCTGTGTTGGCTGGGATTGGCTCCAGCAGACCCCCGTGACCCTGAGTTTGGATTCAGCGGGTTGGATAATGGATGGATGGATATATACTGTATACCCTACCATTCTTTCTTAAACTCTGTGAAGTGCCTTGAGCATGGGAAAGACGCTATATAAATAACATTTATTATTATTATTATTATTATTATTATTATTATTATTATTAATCCAAGTCCATGTCCAAGTCTGAATCCAATTCCTAATACAAATTCTTATTCAAATCACAACCCAAATCCCAATCCAAGTCTGAATTCAAGTTCTAATCCAAATTCTTATCTAATCACAATCCAAATCTCAATCCAAGTCCTAATTAAAATTCTCATTCAAGTCCGTTTCCAAGTCTCAGTCCAAGTCCTAATCCAAATTGTTATCTAAATCACAATCCAAGTCCAAATTCAAGTCTGAATCCAAGTTTCATGTCTGGAATAGTTCAACAGTTAAGTAATAGACAGATACTTTATGTTACTCAGTTTCAAGCTACTTTGTTTTCCCGTCTGTTTAAACAGATATGTGTCTTTATGTGCTAACATTACGTAATCGGTCGTTTGTAAAGTTTGTATTTGCATTTTGCCTGACAACCTGTCACGACACTCTGCCCCTGCACTCAATGAAGAGTGCCATACAAAAACAAGCTGAAAAGTGAACTGAATCCAAGTTTTCAGTATTACTAAAGACGTTAACAAAGAGGGCACCAGTTGATTACATGGCAGACATGTACAGACCCCCATAGAGTCATACCAAGCCAGTCTGTACTCACAAGTTATCCTAACCTTCCCATTTATGACATTAAAAATGTTATGAGAGAAAACACCAAGAAAATGCATGAAAACTCAATCAGTGAGCCAGCCAGACTCCTGGAGTTGTGAGGCAGCAGTGCCCACTGCTGCACTATCATGCTGCCCCTGCTAGAATTACACCACACAAGCTACCCTTCTCAAAACTCCCTTAATCCAGGGTTATGGTAGGCCTGGACCTTTCTGAGAAGCATTAAGTGCAGAGCAGGACCCAACTCTGCAAAGGTTACCAAGACCCACTCAGACAAGCCCACAATTGTTGAAAATTGATCACACTGGGCCACTCTACAGCAGGGCTGCCAGTTAACCTGGCATGGCATGTCTTTGCTAAACAGTAAAAGGTAAGCAGGATGGCGTAGTGGCCCAGGCTCTGGATCTCTGGTTCAATTCCCAACTGTCTGACTGTTAGCAAGTCAGAGCTCAGCTATAAAAAAAACATTTATAAATAGATGTAATGTATCCTGCTCTTAAAGTCACCTTGCATAAAGGTGCCAGCCAAATATTTATTAATAACTAGCCCGGCATTGCCCGGGTATATTTGTATAATGGGTTACGGTCAGAAAGCAAATATTTCTGGTTTTTTTTAAAATGTTGACCCTTTTGTCATTGATGGCTGTCCCATCTGTCATCTCCACTGCCTCTCTGTCAATGTCTCTCCTCTCATGAGTTGGGAATTTGTTCTTTCTAAGCAGACCACCATTTGTGAGACTCAAGGGCTGTGTGAGCAACACTGGAGCACCACAAGGAACAGGCCTGTCTGCTTTACTGTTCACTCCAACTATAAATATAACAGCAGGTTATTCCACCTGTAGAAATGCTAAGATGATTCTGCCGTTATGGGATGGTACTGATAAGGGGGGTGAGACAGAGGAGAGGAGTTGGGGGAGAACTGTATTTCTTGGTGTAGAAGGAATTGTCTGCACTTTAACATCAGCAGAACCAATGAACTGCTTATTAACTTTTGCCGCACCAAAGAACCGCTATGTCCAGTTTCTTTTCAAGGAGTGAATGTGAAGGTGGTGCACTCCTACAAGTACTTGGGGGTCCACATCAGTGACAGGTTGGAATGATCTCGTAACACAGAGGAACTACAGAAGAAAGTGCAGAGCAGACTCTTCTTCCTTAGGAGATGGCACTCCTTTAATGTGGAAAGTGACATCCTTCACATCTTCTACAACTCTTTGATGGCCATTGTGGTGTGCCTGGCTGGTGATGTCACTTCAAGAGAGGACCACCGAATCAACAAGCTAATTAAAATGGTACGCTCAGTTATGGGACATACTCAGGACCCCCTGGAGGTCGTAGTGGAGGAGAGAATTAAAACAAAACTGAGTGCCATTATGAACAACGCTGCACATCATCTCTGTGACACAACAACACTGAGGACATTCAGTCAACAAATCATTCAGGAGAAGTGTGGGATGGGGGTCCTTTATACCAGCG
Source organism: Erpetoichthys calabaricus (assembly GCF_900747795.2). Classification (NCBI taxonomy): domain Eukaryota; kingdom Metazoa; phylum Chordata; class Cladistia; order Polypteriformes; family Polypteridae; genus Erpetoichthys; species Erpetoichthys calabaricus. Next base: position 151,536,977 of record NC_041405.2, on the reverse strand, counting down.
CCTCACGGGTAGCGTGGACTGGGGCTGCCAAGTCAGATATTTTCTTTCAGGTGTGCATTCAGATCATAGTGAGTGAGTATGTATTTATTTATTTAAAGAGCTTTTGTAGAAAAGCCAGAATTCCCATTGGGGATAACTAAATATCTATCTATCTATCTATCTATCTATCTATCTATCTATCTATCTATCTATCTATCTATCTATCTATCTATCTATCTATCTATCTATCTATCTATCTATCTATCTATCTATCTATCTATCTATCTATCTATCTATCTATCTATCTATCTATCTATTATATAGTGCCTTTTCTATCTATCTATCTATCTATCTATCTATCTATCTATCTATCTATCTATCTATCTATCTATCTATCTATCTATCTATCTATCTATCTATCTATCTATCTATCTATCTATCTATCTATCTATCTATCTATCTAATCCCACATTAATAAACTGGATGGCTTGTTGAACAATGGAATCCTCAGAAATCATCTACAGCAGGGATGCCCAACTCCAATCCTGGGGGGCCGCAGGTTCTCGTCCCCTTCATTCACTTTCTTAATTACCGACCAGTTAAAGCTGCCAGTTTAACAGAGTGCTTATGCTTTATTTATGACTGACTGACTTGCTTATCTCTGGACTCATCTTTTTAGACTTACATTACAATATTTTATATAAGGATGCTACCCTTCTACTAATTACTGGTATATATCTATGTTTTATACAGTTGTACAGATATTTTTTATTTTTCTTTGTTACTTATTCATTAATATTCTTACCTAATCCTATTAGCTTTTCTTGTCACTTTCTCTTTCACATCTTGTAAAGCACTTTGAGCGATACTCTTTATACGAAAGTGTGCCACAGAAATAAATGTTGCTATTGCTTAATTGTGTTTGTCTTTAAGCAGCAGCCAAATGATAAAGAGCTGCAAGGAGAGCCAACAGATGACCTGCTAACTCAGGGGTCTCAAACAGTCCACTATTTCCACTCCAACCAATCCCCTATGTAGTTGTTAAACAGGGGATTGGATTAACCAATTAACCACATTATCCATCAGTCATGAGGCGGCAGGTTTTTCTTCCAACCCAATTTCTTCATGAGAAACCATTTAAAAATAATGATAATAATAATTCTTTACATTTATATAGCACTTTTTCTGCTACTCAAAGTGCTTCAGTGAGTTGGGGGCCACTTCTGCCTCCATCAGAGGTCACCTACAAAACTGGATTTCTAGTTGGTTAACTGGCAGGTGACATAGAGAACAGATAAGAGGCGAATGGAGTGAGGTTATCAGTGGAGACTCTCAGGGGTCTGCCTTTGGTCCATTACTTTTTCTAATTTATATTAATGACTGTGGCGGCCGGCCAGGACGCCCCTTCGTTATATGTTCAGGGTGAGCAGCCCGGGACAGTGCAATACTTCCCCATGATGCTAGATTGCCGCCCCCCTGGGTTGGAGCGGTGCCTCGGTTTCCCGCAGGGCTCCATGGGAATTGGAGTTGGATGCAGCCCTGTTGGGTCCCCCAGGCACTGCCAGGGGGTGCTGCAGCGGGGACTCCTGAGCCCGTATGGGCAGCGTATTCTCCACACCCGGAAGTGCAGCCGGAACTCGGCAATCAACCACCTGGAGCACTTCAGGTGGACTATAAAAGGGTCCAGCAACCACACCACTCAGCGGCCAGAGTCAGGAGGAGGAGGAGGACGAAGCTTGACGGAGGAGTGGGGGTGCAAGACAGGACTGTATGTGTTGGTGTTTTGGTGTACTGGGGACTGTGTTGTGCCTGTGGGGGTCACGGGGAAGATGTGTCCCACAGGTGAAGAAAAATAAAAAGCTCTTTTGTTTTTATACGTGCCTCCGGTGTGAGTCTGTGTTGGGTCAGGCACCTATACAGCACCATTTACATGACATTGTTTCTGGTATAGTTAGATAACTTGTCAAATTCGCAGATGACACTAAAATTGGAGACCAGCAAAAAGACCTGGACAAGCTTCAGAACATCTGGAAAATGGAGTTTCATGTAGGAAAGTACAAAGTGCTACAGGTAGGCAAAAGGAACGTCAATTATAAATACAAGATAGGAGACACTGAGCTACAAGAAGCAACCTCTGAAAAGGATTTAGGGGTTTAGTTGATGCAACACTTTCATCGACTAAACAATGCACAGACGCGATTAAAAAGGCAAATAAAATGTTAGGTTATATCACAAAAACTATTACATTTGAGCTAAGGGATGCTTCCACTTCAAAACCGGTCCCCCCCTCACGCAGCCGAAACAGCATTTCTCGATTCCCATTCGTCGTCTTCCATGTCATGCACTGGCCTGCTGAGCTTAATACATCCAAAAAGTACTCGAGGTGCTGCCACAACGATAAAGTGGCTTTACCACCTTTGCGGGAGCCACCTGTGTCTTTACAACAACTTCTTACACAGCAAACATCAGAAGCTAAAAATTATCGTGAACACATTTGAGAATACAACTCTTCTCTAGCGTTTGCTTCCATGGCTGCACAGATAACTCAACCTCCTGGCCACGGACCATACTGTTTTAAAATACACGGGGAAATTTATCACCAAATCTCTCCACCATACACTAACACTTCTACCTCTCCAGGATATGGACAGTTGTATGTTTTTGACACAGCGCAAGCTACTGAAGTATGATTACAAAATAAAGCAAACTCTGCATGCAGCGACAATGTACTTCTCCAGCTGGATTCCATGCTCAGAACCATCAACCCCTTTGCTAAATCATACAAACACATGCATGAAATCGCTCAGTCCAATCCAACAGCATCTGTACGAATGGTTTCCAAGGAAACCCCTAGGCAGGATTTACGACGATACAATGACCCCGATATGTCACACCGATGTTGCAGCGATTTTCATCGGAGAAGATGGCGAACCCATCGGAAAGGGACATTTGCATCTATCCCATAGGCAACTCCTGGAAACAGATTTCCACGCTCGATATGAATTGCGATTCTATGGTTTACCCACTTTTATTCCCTTACGCAGACATTGGCTAGCACAAAGATTTACAACATGTTCCCGATAAAAGAACCGCCAAGTGAATAAGGCTTACTCAATGCCAATTTTATGTGTACAGATTAGCAAAAAGGAATACATTTAGCATTTTGCACTCCTGCGGCAAACTATTCCAACAGTATGTCGTAGATACGTATGTTAAAACAGAGGGCGTGCGTCTCAACTATCTGAGATTACATCAACAAGATCTGCGTGTCAAACTATCACACGCACTGCAAGCAAACGCTGAAAATAACAACGTACGTGTAGGCAAAATGATCATATTACCGTCCACATTTCCAGGAAGTCCGAGATACATGCAGCAAAACTATCAGGATGCCATGGCCATAGTACGTAAATTCGGAAAGCCTGATTTATTTATCACTTTCACGTGTAATCCTGCTTGGCCGGAAATTCTACATGCACTGTCGGATACCCAAAGACTGAAGCACAGACCTGATATTGTAGTATGAGTCTTTTGGATTAAGCTGCAGGAATTACTTAGAGACATTCTACAACAACATCTTTTTGGGGCTGTTATTACACCGCCATATGCTATGGCGGGCTTCGGCTAGTCTAATATAATGCACTAGTGAGACCACATCTGAAGTGTTGTGTGCTGTTCTGGTCACCACAAAGAAAGACAAAGCAACACCTGAAGCTCTGCAGAGGAGAACAAACAAGTGCACCTCAGAGCTCGAGGACGTGTCCTACTGTGACAGACTCAGAGAAGTAAACCTGTTTAGTCTGAGCGGAGGAGACGGCGTGGGGACCTCATCCAGGTCTTCAGAATCCTCAAAAGGCTTCGATAATGGAGATCCAGCAGCATCCTTTCAGCTTAAGGGTGACTCACATACTCAGGGACATCAATGTAAATTATGGGGAAGTGCATTAAGTACTGAAGCCAGGAAACACTTCATTAAACAAAGTGTTGTGGGACACTGGAATAAACTACCATGGAGAGGAAGTAGAAACCTTGACAACCTTTATGAAGAATATGGATGAGATGTTGGGACGGCTTAGCTATTGCCTAAACAAACAGGCTTGAAGGACTAAATGGTCTGCTCCTGTTTGTTAGTCAGTATCCAACCCGCTATATCCTAACACAGGGTCATGGGGGTCTGCTGGAGCCAATCCCAGCCAGCACAGGGTGCAGGGCAGGAACAAACCCCCGGGCATGGCACCAGCCCACTGCAGGGCACACACACCAAGCACACACACTAGGGACAATTTAGGATCGCCAATGCACCAGACCTGCATGTCTTTGGACTGTGGGAGGAAACCCATGCAGACACGGAGAGAACATGCAAACTCCACACAGGGAGGACCCGGGAAGCGAACTCTTACTGCGAGGCAGCAGCGCTACCCACCATGCCGCCCCCTCTTGTTTGTCAAATTTCTTGTTACAGTCAAATTTCCTCCTTTAATAATTACTTTACCCTTTACCTGAACTGGAAAACACAACTGTTGGTGAACTTCCTGCTGTGCACACTGAATAATCGGAGGGGTGTGACATGTCCTCGGAGATCCGTCAGCACCCTTATATACACAATTTATATAAAAATATGAGTGGGTGTGTGGCCGTCCCCCTTGGAGGTGCAAATGGGCACATTGTACTTATAAATGAGGGTTACTTATGTGGTCCAAATGGACGGTACGCATATATTAGCTAAACGGAACTGGGAAACGCTGGTAGAGAGTAAAGCACTGCCAGGAAATCACTAACTTTACGCCATCTCCTGGTGTAAAAACAAATCTCGTCTGAACAAAGCTTAAAAATTACAGAGGTCCTCCGGTAATTATTCTTTATCCTTCTCCTGGTGTAAAACTATCCATCCATCCATCCATTGTCCAACCCGCTGAATCCGAACACAGGGTCACGGGGGTCTGCTGGAGCCAATCCCAGCCAACACAGGGCACAAGGCAGGAACCAATCCCGGGCAGGGTGCCAACCCACCGCAGGACACACACAAACACACCCACATACCAAGCACACACTAGGGCCAATTTAGAATCGCCAATCCACCTAACCTGCATGTCTTTGGACTGTGGGAGGAAACCGGAGCGCCCGGAGGAAACCCACGCAGACACGGGGAGAACATGCAAACTCCACGCAGGGAGGACCCGGGAAGAGAACCCGGGTCCCCAGGTCTCCCAACTGCGAGGCAGCAGCGCTACCCACTGCGCCACCGTGCCGCCCGATGTAAAACTAATCCCATCCAAATAAGGCTGAGCTTAGAACACATTGAAATCTAAGTAATCGGCGTAGACCTCAGCGTTAACATTTGCAGTGCACCATCCGTTGGAATGTATTTTGTAATGCGTGTATATAGTAGCAAAATGCATTGCATTTGTCATTCCAACGGATGGTGCATCACAAACATTTCTAGTGATTGTTGCATTTCAGCCAGGGTACCCCTCCCAGATTCACGTTTTAGGTTTCTTTTGTTCATCTTTCATTCTTTTATTTACATTAATGTTACTTTGGTTGACTATGTGTATTATTCTTTGGTTTCGATTGAGTCTACGGATGTATTGCCAGGGTTATGTTCCACGTGTTTTGTGAGTGGTTCCCCCAGGAGATGGGACCAACTGTCCATCACTGCTAGGAACTGCCCTTCCGCCCTGTAAGTCCGGAGGGTCTCCCAAAGTTCCTGGCGGTTCATTTCAAATGCGCCATTGAGTTCCGGTGAGTTGTGCTGTTTTTGCTGTGCCTTGTGCTTATTGTGAATTATTGGATGTTTTGACTTTCTGCTCAGTTTTTTTGGAACTTCAGTTTGTTGCACCGGATTGCCTTATGGTTTTAGGCAACACCTTTATGCCTTTTGTGTTCATTGAGAACTTCACATGGAGGATTATTGTGGAAACAAAACTTTTTTACTTTTATAAACGTTCTGTGATTTTCATGTATTTAGCTGGGGTGTTGGCAGTATAGCCCCCTCTAGTGGGCATTTTTGTAACTCTTTGGGACTTACATGCCTTGGAACTCCTGTTCATAACAGAAATAAATGCACTACCACAGGGCACATACACCCACACACCAAGCACAATTTAGGATCGCCAATACACCTAACCTGCATGTCTTTGGACTGTGGGAGGAAACCCACGCAGACACGGGGAGAACATGCAAACTCCACGCAGGGAGGACCTGGGAAGCGAACCCAGGTCCCCAGATCTTCCAACTGCGAGGCAGCAGCGCTACCCACTGCGCCACTGTGCCGCCCTCATTAAAAAAATAAGGAAAGATTTATTAATAATAATAATAAATAGTACAGTATTAGTACTACTACTACTACTAATAATAATCATAATAATAATAAATACTATTAGTACTACTACTGCTACTAATAATAATAATAAATACAACTACTACTACTAATAATAATAATAATAAAAATAAATACTACTGCTACTACTACTACTAATAATAATAATAATAAACACTACTAGTACTACTACTAATAATAAATACTACTACTACTACTAATAATAATAATAATAACAAAAATAAATACTACTAGTACTATTACTACTAATAATAATAAATACTACTACTACTACTAATAATAATAATAATAATAATAAATACTACTAGTACTAATAATAATAATCATCCATCCATCCATTTTCCAACCCGCTGAATCCGAACACAGGGTCACGGGGGGTCTGCTGGAGCCAATCCCAGCCAACACAGGGCACAAGGCAGGAACCAATCCTGGGCAGAGTGCCAACCCACCGCAGGACACACACAAACACACCCACACACACACCAAGCACACACTAGGGACAATTTAGAATCGCCAGTCCACCTAACCAGCATGTCTTTGGACTGTGGGAGGAAACCGGAGCGCCCGGAGGAAACCCACGCAGACAACATGCAAACTCCACGCATGGAGGACCCGGGAAGCAAACCTAGGTCCCCAGGTCTCCCAACTGGGAGGCAGCAGCGCTACCCACTGCGCCACTGTGCCGCCCAATAATAATCATAAAAATAATAAATACTATTAGTACTACTACTGCTAATAATAATAATAAATACAACAACTACTACTACTACTAATAATAATAAAAATAAATACTTCTGCTACTATTACTACTACTACTACTACTACTACTAATAATAATAAAATACTACTACTACTAACAATAACAACAACAATAACAATAATAATAATAATAAAATACTATTACTACTACTATTAATATTAATAATAATTATAATAATAATAGGATATAGCAGGTTAGACAGTGACTGACTGACTGACTATTTTTTAATGATTGCTTCAAGATTATCTAGACCAGGGGTTCCCAACCCAGTCCCCTGGGACCCCCCAAGCTGTCCAGGTTGTTGCTCATTCCCAGTACACCTGTACCAGGCAATCAGTAACGAGGTACTAACCCTTATGGGCTCCATATGATCCTTGGGTGCACTAGTTGAGGCCCCTTGTGAAATACATTTGGTGCCCATATGGGCTTTCTTTCTATCTGGGAAGTTGAGGGTAATGTTGGTTCAGGAAATGAATAAACGAATGATGGTAACGTTCAACAAAAAGATATTGTTAATGTAGTTGCCGACTGAAAATTGGCTGGTTGTGCCATGTAGTGGATTGGCATCACATGTGGGATTGATTTCTGCCTAATGTTCCATATCACCCATTTTCTGGATTAGCTGGTGCAGTGGATGGAAAGGAGGTTAGAGAGGTGGATGGACAGATGGATGGATGGATGGATGGATGGATGGATGGATGGATGGATGGATGGATGGATGGATGGATGGATGGATGGATGGATGGATGGAAGAATAAAAAAATTCTCAGCGATCTTTGGAAACTAACAGGCTGATATATCTGCCTAAGACAAGAAAAGCTTTAAGGATCAGCGAAACAATTAGACAAATCCTCTGGGATCCTTCAAAAAGCAAGCTATCAGCACAAAAGACAATCCAAAAGATCCTTTAGAAACAGGCGGACATGTGCCACACAACTGCACACGCAGTAAATTTGGAATGCAATTGGGAGGTCGCTTGCCTGTCATCCATAATTCCCATATCCCAGAACTTACAACCTTTAAGGCTAATAATAATAATAATAATAATAATAATAATAATAATAATAATAACAATAATAGCGGAAAACACAAGGATGCCCTTTCCATTGCCGGCTAAGACCTCATCTGCATGTAGCGCTGACAAATACAACTAACTTGCGCGCAAATAGAATACGCGGAAATACAGTGCGGAAAATGTACACAAATTAGTAAACAGCTTCAACTTTACAAAAGCAAAGCCCTGAAGTGGAAGACAGCTAAAAATCGCCCCAGAGGGCTTCTACGTCCGTGACGCTAATTGGTGTGCAGGTACAGCCAGGCAGCAGACAAAAGAAAAGGCGATCGGCTTGTCCTCTGCGCTTGCAGCTCCCGCTAACGCTGCTTTCCCGTCTTTGTATCCCTCCAAAAGCTCTGCCTCAGAGACTCACCCAGGACCCCCGAAGGGACCGGCGGACTTGCTGTAGCTTCGGCTCGTTCCCCATCAGTCGCTGGTCTGTGCCGCTGCCGCGTTTCGCTGTCCGCGCCGCTGCCGGCGCTTGCTGTCGGTGCCCCTGCAGCAGAAGAATCAGACATTTCCGCGCTGGTGTACAGGGGAGTGCTGAAGTAATCGGGGAGACCTGGGACTGGGGGACGACGAGGGTGTCACGGCAGCATCGGCAAGGACACGAGGGGTTAAAGGGACGCGAAAGTGAAGCCAAGGTGGTTGTGTGTCATAGCGGCTGCATGCAGATAGAGTAGGGAGGGAGGAGGAGGAGGGAGGGAGGAGGAGGGACAAAGAGAGAGCGGAAAAGAGAAAGAGAGCGACGACTGGAGACAATCGTACCAAACTCCCCCCTCCCCACGCCTGCCTCTTCTCGTGAGCCTGATCCACTAGAGCTATTGCTTTAACACTAACCGGAGTCAAAACGGCCGCGTGCACTCAAAATGAGAGTGTGGGGGGTAAAAGGGGAATCGGCTGCTGAACACGCAAGACTAGAAGCAGAAGGTCAGTCCGCCACGCAATCGGAGTACTGGCCTGCCTGTTTGGTCGTGTCACACGCCATCCTTTCCATTGCATTATACAGCTCTGCCTGACGCGAGACCCTAAATTGTCGACAACCGAAATGCGTCTGCCTGATAAAGCGATTTTGCTGATCGAGCAACGGTATGACTGTGAAGTGTGTCACCTTGTGTCAAAGTGCGGAACAGTTTTACCTAATGAACAATAACGATGGCCCAATACAAAACACTTTCACAGGCCAAACAAACCGAACAACGTTAAATGTGTCAACGTTCTTTTCAGCGCACCAATAATTAGCAAAAACGAAGCTCCCAGACGGAGGAGTGGCGTGCATTACATACACGAATTGGCGTTAGTATGCGCCGCGCATTCATTCATCCGTCTGTGTACTCACTCAGTCCAAATGAAGGCCACTGGTAGCTGGAAAGAAGCCCATCCCGACGACAAGGGGCGCAGGGCAGGAGGCAGCCGGATGATCGCCTTGGTCCTTCATATGCGTGCTGCCACTCGGGTGTACTTTAAACAAAATAAATTTGTTCACGATGTGATATTTAAAGAACAGTGATGGTATTATGAATTGCAGTTATCTATGTTTAACACAGCCTCCACACACAGCAAGTGACTAATCTACAATGCATATGATTCAAAGAGTCTGCTCATTCACAAATTACATTTTCACAAATAATAGACAGACAGACAGACAGACAGACAGACAGACAGACAGACAGACAGACAGACAGACAGACAGACAGATAGATAGATAGATAGATAGATAGATAGATAGATAGATAGATAGATAGATAGATAGATTTTAATAGGCGTGGCTTAACGACTGGTTAAAGAAAATATATATGTAGTTAGCAGTTAAGTATCTATCATCTCGATAACGCTCGCAGCAGCTAGTTACATAATGCGTTTTCTGTGGCATAATTCTGGCAGATGTCAGTACTGTGCATACTATTACTGAATATAATGATGTACTTACCGTAAGTATTAGTGTTCAGCTATTTCCTCTTATCTTATTATTTCTGTTTAAACGATTAAAGTTGAGGCAGTCATTTCTGCATGGCAGCTACGGCAGGGCATCTCTGCGACTTCCCGTCAGAATTACATTATATATGAATATTCCATTCTGTCATGTGGGTGTTAGAGTGGTAATGATTTATTTATACATTTAAAAATACCTACACGAGTTACTGTACATGCATCCTTTTTTTTTTTTGCAGTTGCACCCTAGCAGACGGCTCTATAAATTCGGACCTTTTGTCTCTTGTGTGTCATTGCTTCGTATGTTGAAGCTGAAGTTAGGCGACAATGACCGAGTGAATGTAAAACTTCTCTTCAGTGGTCAATCTTTGAACTATACAAGTAATAGTTAACAAATAAAGAGTACATTGGTTACTTTTACACTAAGATCGTGTCTAAATGTAAATTATTAGACCAAAGTGTTCAATTATCTATCTATCTATCTATCTATCTATCTATCTATCTATCTATCTATCTATCTATCTATCTATCTATCTATCTATCTATTATATAGTGCCTTTCACATCTATCTATCTATCTATCTATCTATCTATCTATCTATCTATCTATCTATCTATCTATCTATCTATCTATCTATCTATCTATCTATCTATCTATCACATAGTGCCTTTCTTCACATTGTTATATAAATTTTTACTTGATATAACACCTTACCTATCTATCTATTTGAGAAACTAGGAATTTTGTTTACTGGACTCAATAGATAGATAGATAGATAGATAGATAGATAGATAGATAGATAGATAGATAGATAGATAGATAGATAGATAGATAGATAGATAGATAGATAGATAGATAGAAAAGGCACCATATAATAGATAGATAGATAGATAGATAGATAGATAGATAGATAGATAGATAGATAGATAGATAGATAGATAGATAGATAGATAGATAGATAGAAAAGGCACCATATAATAGATAGATAGATAGATAGATAGATAGATAGATAGATAGATAGATAGATAGATAGATAGATAGATAGATAGATAGATAGATAGATATCAATGAACGGTACTATATAATAGATAGATAGATAAATAGACAGACAGACATGAAAGACACTATATAATAGATAGATAGATAGATAGATAGATAGATAGATAGATAGATAGATAGATAGATAGATAGATAGATAGATAGATAGATAGATAGATAGCCATGAAAGGCACTATATAATAGATAGATAGATAGATAGATAGATAGATAGATAGATAGATAGATAGATAGATAGATAGATAGATAGATAGATAGATAGATAGATATCAATGAAAGGTACTATATAATAGATAGATAGATAGATAGATAGATAGATAGATAGATAGATAGATAGATAGATAGATAGATAGATAGATAGCCATGAAAGGCACTATATAATAGATAGATAGATAGATAGATAGATAGATAGATAGATAGATAGATAGATAGATAGATAGATAGATAGATAGATAGATAGATAGATAGATAGATAGACTTGAAAGGTACTATATGATAGATAGATAGATAGATAGATAGATAGATAGATAGATAGATAGATAGATAGATAGATAGATAGATAGAAAAGGCACCATATAATAGATAGATAGATAGATAGATAGATAGATAGATAGATAGATAGATAGATAGATAGATAGATAGATAGATAGATAGATAGATAGATATCAATGAACGGTACTATATAATAGATAGATAGATAAATAGACAGACAGACATGAAAGACACTATATAATAGATAGATAGATAGATAGATAGATAGATAGATAGATAGATAGATAGATAGATAGATAGATAGCCATGAAAGGCACTATATAATAGATAGATAGATAGATAGATAGATAGATAGATAGATAGATAGATAGATAGATAGATAGATAGATAGATATCAATGAAAGGTACTATATAATAGATAGATAGATAGATAGATAGATAGATAGATAGATAGATAGATAGATAGATAGATAGATAGATAGATAGATAGATAGCCATGAAAGGCACTATATAATAGATAGATAGATAGATAGATAGATAGATAGATAGATAGATAGATAGATAGATAGATAGATAGATAGATAGATAGATAGATAGATAGATAGATAGATAGATAGATAGAAAAGGCACCATATAATAGATAGATAGATAGATAGATAGATAGATAGATAGATAGATAGATAGATAGATAGATAGATAGATAGATAGATAGATAGATACTTTATTAATCCCAATGGGAAATTCACATTCTCCAGCAGCAGCATACTGATACAATAAATAATATTAAATTCCATCCATCCATTATCCAACCCGCTGAATCCGAACACAGGGTCACAGGTGTCTGCTGGAGCCAATCCCAGCCAACACAGGGCACAAGGCAGGAACCTATCCCAGGCAGGGTGCCAACCCACCTAATATTAAATTAAAGAATGATAATAATGCAGGTGAAAAACAGACAATAACTTTGTATAATGTTAAATGTTAATGTTTACCCCCCCGGGTGGAACTGAAGAGTCGCATAGTTTGGGGGAGGAACGATCTCCTCAATCTGTCAGTGGAGCAGGACGGTGACAGCAGTCTGTCACTGAAGCTGCTCCTCTGTCTGGAGATGATCCTGTTTAGTGGATGCAGTGGATTCTCCATAATTGATAGGAGCCTGCTCAGCGCCCTTCACTCTGCCACAGATGTCAAACTGTCCAGCTCCATGCCAACAATAGAGCCTGCCTTCCTCACCAGTTTGTCCAGGCGTGAGGCGTCTTTCCTCTTAATGCTGCCTCCCCAGCACACCACCGCGTAGAAGAGGGCGCTCGCCACAACCGTCTGATAGAACATCTGCAGCATCTTATTGCAGATGTTAAAGGACGCGAGCCTTCAAAGGAAGATAGATAGATAGATAGATAGATAGATAGATAGATAGATAGATAGATAGATAGATAGATAGATAGATAGATAGATAGATAGATAGATAGATAGATAGATAGATAGATAGATAGATAGATAGATAGATAGATAGATAGATAGATAGATAGATAGATAGATAGCCATGAAAGGCACTATATACTAGATGGCTAGATAAATCTCCTCTTTCCTCTTTGCCTAACATGGGCAGGTTGTCGATCTACCAAGTCATGACAGTAAGTGCCAGCACTCACACACATCTTTGTAAGATTAACCGACGTGCCACTAATGACAGACAATCAATGTTTTAGGATACCTGAGCAGTTACCTCCCCTGTTCACTCACCTGTACACTATCTTCCCTTACCAGCTTGGATGACTGACAACAAGGGAACCATGATGCAAGTTTCATTTTTTAAATCTTCAATATTAATCGATTTATCCATCTATCCATTTTCTAAACCCACTACATCTTTGACACAGGGCCATCTTAACCTCATCGTAGACCCCCAGGTAAAGTAATGTGCTGGGGCCCCTGTTTTGACAGCAAAACAGAAACATAAATAGGCATCAGAAACATCTTGGGCCCCTATGCCCCTGGGGCCCCCAGCCAGTGCCCATTGTGCCCATACGTTAAGACAGCTCTGTGGTAAAGCCTGATCCTATCCCAGCAAGCCTAAGGGCACAAGACAGGAACAGTCCCTGGATGGGGTGCCAGGTTTTATTGCAGGATGAACACAAATACACACACACCTATATCAGGGGCCAGTTTAGCATCAGCAGCCCCCTTAACTTGCATGTCTTTGGTCTATGGGAGGAACATGTGCAACAGTAGGAGAATATGCAAAGTTCAGGCAAGGAGCACCCGGGACGTGAACCCTGGCCTCCTTGTTGTGTACCTGATCCTCTGTGTCTATTGGTTTTTGGTACTCATGCAAACTTAAAAAAATTTGTGAAGAAAGCATTATTTTATTCCTGCTCATGAAACGATTACTAATATGTGGATTAAACAGAAATCTGTAATGCATAGTTGGCTTTCTATAGCAGGATGCTAAGAGTTCAAGGAAGCCTGAACTCAGGCATTGTATGCAGCAAGAGTTAATGTAATATACCCATTGGTATTTAATAAATCTCTTATCATTTGTTCTTTATGGGGTCTGTTAAAGGATTTAAATAAATAAATAACTTTTTTTTTTCTGGAAACGTCTTGTGGGCAGTTTTTTGGGGACCAAACATGGTTCCCTTATAATATTTCTTTGAAGAACCACTTTGGTGCCTTTACTTTTAAGAATGCCTTTAACATACATTTTGTGAAACCACCAAAAACTGTTGGACTGTAAGGTTTGACATTATGGACCAAAAATAATGAATTTAAGCAAACAGGTATATGAAGTGGACGCTCTGTGGCTAAGGCTCTGCCCTGGTATCTGGAGGGTTGCCGGTGCAAATCCTGTTTCTGCCAGAATGGATCCTACTCCGTTGGCCCCTTGAGCAAGGCCCTTAACCTGAAAATTACACCAGGGGGCGCCATACGATGGTTGACCCCATACTCTGACCTTGCGAAAAAGTTCATTTCCCCTTGGGGATTAATATTGTATATCAAATCAAAAAATTGTATTTAGGAAACAGATGACAGATCCCTGTCCCATGCAAAAGCAGACTGAATTCAAAATATGCTACATTCAAGATGGCACAACCAAACTGTATGAAGAGGTTTTGACTTTAACTCAATCCCGTTCATAACACAATAGATCAAATCCCATCACAAAACCCCTTCTCCCGACCCCACATTCTCCCTCCAAATCAGCCACATCCCAACCCCCCCGAATCCCCCCCACACCCATCCCTACGACCAAACCCCCAACCCTCCACCCAAAAGGTGATCGAGTCGAAGTTCTTATTTGAAAATCATTAGGGAAAATAACGGAATTATTAGACACCATCAGGTAAGATGGGTTTCTATACAGAGTGATATTTTTTTCAGTTTTCTTTAAAGAGTTAGTCAGCACTTAGTGAAATTATTAAACACCTACGTGCTAAACCGGCTCTGCCTCACCTCGCCCTCTCTTCCATTTGCTTTGCATTCACGGCTCGCGCAATTTAGTCCACACTTCCATTCCATGTTCTTCATATCCGCCGAGAAGGTGCCTTAGCACACCCAAAGGAAACGCCCGATCTGTTGCGCCTCTTACCGAACATCAGAGACGACGGCTCTTTTTCGGCGTGTTTTTAACGTAAACATTTCGGTGCTGCCCAGTAGACCCAACTTCCGATCTGCCGCCTCCGGTGAAGATTTCTGCCTACTCACCAGGCTACGGAGCTGGAGAAGAGCGAAGGACGTCTGAAGCTGGCCGACTATACCGGACCTCTGATTCGCCCACCCACCCAGTGCCTTGCGCGGACAGCGTGCTGCTCATCTCTCAGCCGCCAGCTGGCAAGCTGACCTTGGAGCGCAGATGTTCGGAAGGGGCGGCAGCGGTGCAAATGCGAATCGGTGCCATGTGAAGCGCTGCTTGGCATGAAGCGCAAGTATCAGGGCATCAATGAAGACTGAAAAAATAAAATAATAATAATAATAATTAATAATAATATTTTGAATTGGGTTTTTTTTTTCACTGAAGCGACGCGTATAATGGAAATGATTTAGGGTGTATCTGAGTGTCATTTGCCCTGTGCCCACAGATGGTGGCATAGACCAGCTGAGAAGCAGACGGTCATTTCCAGTTAGGCTTCTGTAATATAGTACCCTCCATAACTGAGACAAAGGCACGTGTTTCCTTGATGTCCCTCTCTGCTAAACAGTTTAAAATTACAAATCAAAAAATTCATACATTGTGATTGAAGTGCACATTGCAGACTTTCATTGAAGGGGATTTGCCCACATTTCAGTCCAATTGCACTTTTTCTACACAGTCCCCCCATTTGAGGGCACCATAATGTTTGGCACAGCAATGCCGTGCTGAGGATCTTCTCTGGTGATGCTCTGCCGAACCTCTAGTGCTGCCATCTTCAGCTCTTGCTTTGTTTCAAGGGGGGCTTGTCCTCTGAAGTTGTCTCTTCAGCCTATGGAAGACCTGCTTAGTTGGAGTTCTGCTCAGAGGGGGAAATCAAGGAAACACGTGTCTCAGTTATAGAGGGCTCTGTATTCAAACGGTCAATTTTTAAATATCTAAATATTCAGCTTTATATTGACCATGTATTTATTGCATTAATTAAGTTTATTAAGCATTTTCAATATTATTATTATTATTATTATTATTATTATTATTATTATTATTAGTAGTAGTAGTAGTAGTAGTAGTAGTAGTAGTAGTAGTAGAATTTTATTGTTATTATTAGTAGTAATAGTAAAATTTATTATCTTTAGCAGTACTAATGGAAATAGTAGTATTTTTTATTATTATTATTAGTAGTAGTATTTTTATTACCATTATCAGTAGTAGTAGTAATAGTAGTATTTATTATTTTTAGCAGTATTAGTATTGTAATAATAGTATTTATTATGATTATTAGTATTAGTAGTAGTATTTTTCATTAACCATTATCAATAGTAGTAGTCATTAGTAGTAGTAGTAGTAGTATTTACTGCGGTGGGTTGGCACCCTGCCCAGGGTTGTTTCCTGCCTTGTGCCCTGTGTTGGCTGGGATTGGCTCCAGCAGACCCCCGTGACCCTGTGTTCGGATTCAGCGGGTTGGAAAATGGATGGATGGATGGATAGTAGTATTTATTTTTTTTAGCAATATTAATATTGTAATAGAAGTATTTATTATGATTATTATTAGTAGTAGTCCATCCATTATCAAACCTGCTATATCCTAACTACAGGGTCACAGGGGTCTGCTGGAGCCAATCCCAGCCAACACATGGTGCACTGCAGGAAACAAACCCCGGGCAGGGCGCCAGCCCACCGCAGGGCACACACACACACACACCAAGCACACACTAGGAACAATTTAGGATCGCCAATGGACCTAACCTGCATGTCTTTGGACTGTGGGAGGAAACCATGCAGACACAGGGAGAACCTGCAAACTCCACACAGGGAGGACCCAGGAAGCGAACCACAGGTCTCCTTACTGCGAGGCAGCAGTATTTTTTATTATCATTATCAGTAGTAGTAGTTATTATTAGTAGTAATAGCAGTATTTATTATTATAAGTAGTAGTATTATTACTGTAATAGTAGTATTTATTATTATTATTATTAGTAGTAGTAGTAGTAGTAGTAGTAGTAGTAGTAGTAGTGGTATTTATTAGTAGTAGTAGGTAGTAATAGCAGTATTTAATTTTAGCAGTAGTAGTATTGTAGTAGTAGTATTTATTATTATTATTATTAATAGCAGTAGTAGTAGTAGGATTGTACTATTGATATGATTATTACTATTAGTAGTAACAGTAGTATTAAAGTTGTTGTTGTTGTTTCTTTAGTGATATTGTTGGGTGTATCAAGTAACAAAGAGTAACAGCACATTGATACCTTGGGTCATACTTATTATTATTAACTAGGCCTTCATTTATAAAGGAAACAAATTAAAAAGTTATATTTGAGTTTGTGATATGTGCTTCTATTTATTTATTTATTGTTCAAATTAAACCTAGTGTAGCAGAGGTGGGGAGGGTGGTTGGGGGTGTTGGGGGTCCAAGAAGTTGGTCCCGCTTTGGGCCCCAGTTTATCCAGGGGTGGCCCTGCTCCAGTGTATCGTAGAGCTACCTAAGTCCTGCCCGGGGACACTTCTATGACAACAAGAATATCGTGCTTATTAAACCCGAAGAGCTCAGAATCACACAGAGACAGTTTCCAGAATATTTAGACTCTTGCTTGAAAGAGCAGGATGTGGGTGACGTCTTCAAACAGAGGGCCTAAGCTGTGTTTTCTCACTGGTGTTAATCTATTGATGTTTAACTTAAGGCTTCTTTGACATCAACTCTGCAAATCCTCAGCAAGGAGCTCCTCTTATCTCATACCTCAAATTTACACAAACTTTTAATTTAATAACTCTGTTTCTACCAGTCTTGTCACAGTTTCCCCTAAAGACACCACCCAAAATATTCCATAACATATATGGCACCACTGCTTTTCATTTACTTCTGACTTAGAAGGGTGTGGGTTAGGCCAAGCCTCAGCAAATAGGTGGACAAAAGATGTAACGATCTTTCTCTGTTTCTGGATCCTTTATTCAAATAGCTGGAGAAAGTTTTAACGCTTCACTGCACAACCAGGATCTTTGCTTGGAAAAACAAACTGACAACTTTTGAGAAAGGATGAGTGCTTTATCCTTGTTTAAAATGTGGCATTTGTTGTTTCCGATAGAATGCATGCTATGACTATCAATACATGTGGACACAAACAAGTTCATCAAATTTTAGGAATGATGTAAGGGGACAGCATGAGACATTTTACTTTAGAGCAGTGATGTCAAACACCAGGCCTGGTGGGCCGCAGTGGCTGCAGGTTTTCATTCTAACCCTTTTCCTAATCAGAGACCCATTTTCACTCCTAATTCCCTTCTTCTCCCTTCATTTTAATAGCTCTGTTTTTAGGGATTCAGTCCTTTGAATTGATTCTTATCTTCATTAAATGGCAACCAAAAAGAAATGAAATGAACCAACAGATGACCAGCTAAACTGGATCTTCAAACTATAACCCATTTCACTCCAACCAGTTTATTCTTACTGGTAATTAAACCCGTTATTTAATTCTACAGCTTGTTACTGCTCTCATTTTGCCACAGCAGACATTTCCAAAACTGTTGATTTTCTGTTTTTTCTAAGAACACCATCCAAATGTTTTGGTGAGCGGACAGATCAACCTTACTGAGACCTTCACCTCTCTTTATTTTCAGATATTGTGTGTTGGGCACAGGTGAGCTGGTCATGTGGTAGCTTGTTGTGTTTCTCATTATTGTTTGGCTGCTAATCAAGGAAAGAGAAACAACGAAGAGGCCTGAGTCAAGTTAATGAAAACTAAAGCAAAAGAAGTCAAGCAGCAGCCAAAACTGATCACTAATTAAGAAGATGGTTAGAATGAGAACCTGCAGCCACTGCAACCCACCAGGAGTTTGACATCTGTGCTTTATAGGGTGTCTAGGAATAATCCGTCAAATAAGGCCCATCATTTGCATTCATGCAATGGTAAATAACACTGGGCAACACGGCTACTCAGAGGTTTTGCTTACTGAAACCCTTTTAGTGTTTATGATAGACGGCATCAACTTAAATGCAAATACAATTAATGACGGACAGTATCAGTCTTTCATGTTGGAGAAACATGAAATTAGTACAATTGAGCTAAAAATATTTTGTTGCTGATTTCTGTTTGCACTCCACATCTGATGCTTCTCCTTTCAGTGTCCAACAACAGTCGACCAGCATTGATGGATTCCACATGCCCTGATCTCGCTTTCCATTGCTGCAAGGTCCTGATGAAACTTTTCAACCTGTTCATCACTGATTGCACCACGATTAGCAGTGAAGTCTAAGTGTGGGAAGTGTTGTCCTTTGCATCTTCTACAGTTCTGTAAAGATCAGTATGATCTTCTACCCTGTGGTGTGCCAGACTGGTAACATCACTTCAAGAGAGGCCCACCCCGGATAAACAAGCACATTAAAAGGGCAGGAACAGTAATGGGACATACTCTGGACCCCCCGGAGGCCATAGTGCAGGAGAGAATGAAGACAAAACCAAGTGCCATTACGAACAATGCTGCACATCCTCTCTGTGACACAACAACACTGAGGATTTTCAGCTAACAAATTATTCAGCAGAACTATGTCAGGAAACACGACTGGTGGTCCTTTATAGCAACATCAATATAGCGCCTCACTGGGACTGGGGCTGCAAAGTTACAAGTTTTCCTTCTTTTCCCTTTTAGTCAATCTGATGTGTGCTCAGACCAGTGTGTGTGAATATATATTTATTTACCTATCTATTTATATACTGTATCTATTTGTTTAAAGAGCTTATTTAAAAAGCCAAAATCTCTATTATATAGTGCCTTTCACATCTATCTATCTATCTATCTATCTATCTATCTATCTATCTATCTATCTATCTATCTATCTATCTATCTATCTATCTATCTATCTATCTATCTATATAGTGTCTTTACTATCATGTCCTTATGCTTGTTGGGATACTGCAACCCTATTCAGTATGACAGCTGGTTAACAAAATGGATGGAAAGGTAAACAGATGGATGTTGAAGATTTCAAGAGGAGTAGGAACCTATTATAATTAACTCATAGATAGATAGATAGATAGATAGATAGATAGATAGATAGATAGATAGATAGATAGATAGATAGATAGATAGATAGATAGATAGATAGATAGATAGATAGATAGATAGATAGATAGATAGATAGATAGATAGATAGATAGATAGATAGATAGGAAAGGCACTATATAATATAGATAGATAGACAGAGGTGCTTCTTAGCACACTTTGGTGGAATGAGCCTTTGGCTAAAAGTGCTCCAAGAAGAGCGCCTCCTAAAGGGAATGGAGAGGTTTTTTTCACAAATGCACCTAATTTTGCCACCATCCATATTTGCCATTGTTGTTATCTAAATACAGCCACTGAGAGAGAGAGAGAGGGAGAGAGAGAGATGAAATTTCTTTGTTACTTTTGTTTTTGTCTTAGTCCAGCTTCGTTCATGTACCTCATGGACCACTTAGATATTGTAGTGCAATGTGACTGCCCACTTCATTCCAGTCCTGCTATATTACAATGCAGCCCACTTCCATCCCCAGCCAGAATACCCTTTAATCTGAGACCGCCTGTATTCCCCTGGGCTAGCTGACCAGTCAGTTTCTGAGATTGGCATCTACTTTATCTTGTTTTAATCTGTAGTAAGTTCTAACATACATACTTTTATCATAATATTATTACATCATCCCCATAACAATGAGTGTGACGGATCCAGTCAGTAGCAGCATTATTACCTGTAAGAACGTACAGCAAAAATGGAGAAAATGTTAGTAGAGAACCTGTGCAAAAAAAAAATAAAATAAAGAAAGAAGTCATTAATACCAGCATCAAGGTTGAAAGTTAAAGTTGAAGTTAAAGAAAACCATAACCATTAGGTTAACCATACTTGAAAAGATAGATAGATAGATAGATAGATAGATAGATAGATAGATAGATAGATAGATAGATAGATAGATAGATAGATAGATAGATAGATAGATAGATAGATAGATAGATAGATAGATAGATAGATAATGTTAAATATTAACGTTTACCCCCCCGGGTGGAATTAAAGATTTAAAAGATTTAAAAGATACCACTGATACAACATTTGTTTCTAGAGCACATTTTCATACAAAACATGTAGCTCAAAGTGCATTGCAAAAAGTCAGGAAAAAGCAAAAAATGGCAAAGGTAAATAATGAAATACAAAAGTAATAAATAAATACCACTATAACAGAGATGAACACGCAAACGATAAGAATGGCAAAGGCCTTAAGTATGGATTAAACTGGTAAACTAATTTCTTAAATCTGTAAGATCAATTGACAAAAGTATTGAAACAATGAACACGACAGGCTGAATTGCCTGAACCAAAGAGTGAAGGTCAGGTTTAAATAATCAGCTGCCACCTGATTGGCTGAATGACTTGATGTGATTGCAGTTGCCATGCAACTGAGAGTGGGTTATAGGAGAACTATGTCTAGTATGGATGTACAGAAACACAAAGTGTCCTTACAAAGAAGAGGCAAAGGTGTGAAACTGGACATAACCAAGGATGAACTGTGAATGTCATGACAGCCCCACCACCACCACCATGTGAGAGCAGCTGATCAAACCCCAAAACAGACTCGTCCTTGTCCACATCATAAGAGCGGTGGGGTAAAAAATGACTGTTCAGAGATACAGTGCCTTATAAAGGTATTCAGATGCTTGACGTTTTCTCTAATTTTACTAAATAACAAACCTTACACTGACTTTTGCGATATTTACAGTCTTGTGAAAATGTAAGTGCACGCCATGAAAGGATTTTTCTTTTTAAATATATGTTAACATATGTCACACACATGCACATGGGATGCAGTCAAAGGGCTCGAATGAGGGTAATTCCATGCCGGACCAGAGGGCGGTGGAGTGCAGTAACCCTTTCTCTCAGACTGTGAAGTCGCCCTAAGTCCTTTGACTATCTCGATTAGCTCGAGCATGTTTTTATACTGCCGTCCCCACACCTGCTGGGTGATATGCTTCGGAAAGGCCGTTCAGAAAAAAATAGCAGGCGATTTGCTTTACTATTTGGTGGGCGTTGTTCTCATCTGGCTTTAGCCAGCGCCTGGCCCTAACCGATACAGAGAACCCCTACGAGTGGGTTGGCCGCTCAGGGTCAAATCTCCACTGCCTTATTAATTTCACCTGCTGGTCTAGGGGACCCCCACGTTTATCAAAGGACTCAGCCTTTGTGTTCTGAGAGGCCATAATTAGTCCCCCAGGTCTCCCCAATCTGGACCAGCCCAATTCTGTCAGTCCTTCCCACACACTCCCCTTGGTATTTACTTTGTAAAAGCAGAGAGTCATTGGGGATGGGACTTGCATCTGGTCTTTCCGAATCGCAACACGTTTCACCCTTGGCAACTCGGTTACGATACTCTCCCATCTGGATACTTGTGGATGTTAGTTGTTCCAAGCGGTGTTTCAGGTCTTGTTCCTGGGACATCTGGGGGCTAATGAAATCCTGCCGACTACGCCACTGTCAAAATAAAGGACAAAAAGGCCAGAGAAAGGTTTGGGGTAGCCACCCCGTATATTGTATTTTGGTCGCTGGAAGAAGCAAAGAAATTGAGTTTCAAAATTGAGTTCAAGGCAGAACTGATGTATGTGGTACAAAAATGGGAGTTTTAAAGTCTGGCAGAGGAAATGAGGTCATTGGGGCCGAAACCAAAAGTGAGATCATTGGGGCCCGGAACTGAAAGTGACACCATCGTGGGGGGAGGGGGGTAGGCCAAATTTCCTGTAACTGGTCTGCAGGCGAAAAAGAAAAAATGGTTACTGCACTCCACCACCCCCTAGTCCGGCATGGAATTACCCTCATTCGAGCCCTTTGACTGCCTCCCATGCACACGTGTGTGACACATATGAAGATTTCATCTTCATTTAAACAGTACCATTAGATAAAGATGATGTCATTGACAAAAAAAAAATGAAAAATTGACATTGTAATAATTTATTCAATGAAAACTCAACAGATATGCCATTTTTGTCTGTGGAAAAAGAAGCTCCCCACCCCTTCACTCTAAAAGATGGTGTATCCCGTAACTGTCAGGGCAGTCTCTGACATCAGCTGGGAAAAATGTTTTCCCACTGCCCCATTCAGAACTCTTCCAATTCTGTGGTATTTGAGGGGTTTATTGTGGTGCAGAGCTCGTTTCAAATCCCCCATAGCTTCTTGATGGTGGATTCAGATCTGAGCTTTGATTTGGCCATTCCAGGACCCTCCATTGCTTTCCTTGAAGGATTAGCTCGTATGTTAGGGGTCATTGTCATTATCAACGATTCACTTTCAGAGGAGCTTTAATCTTCTAGTAGATGGTCTCATATTATCCTCAAGCACCCTATGGTACAATGAAGAATTATTAATGGATTCTATAAAGGTGGGCTGCCCCGCACCTGATGTAGCAAAGCAGCCCCAAACTCAAACATTTCCAGCACCATGTCCAACAGTTGGTATCAGATTCTTCTGCTTCTTTAGAGAAATAACTTTGTGTTTGCCTCATCTGCTCCACACACACGCAAACACACACACACAGGTCTTTTGATTGTATACTGTAGGTCTAATTAAAAAGCATTTAAGATATCTTGAAATTCGAAGTTGTTTGAGATATCTAAAATAGATTTTTAGATAGCTCAAATTCATTTCATGATATCATAAAATAGGTCTCCACTCCACTTGAGACACCTTAGACTGTATTTCAAGATATCTCAAATTGTATTTCAAGATGTCTCAAATGCCTTCTGAGATATCATTAAAAATACGTTAAATTATTTCAGATATCTACAATATAATTTAAGTTATCTGAAATACATTTCAAGAAATCTCAGAATCTCTTCCTGCTTATTTCAAGATATCTTATAATAAACAGACAGTCCCATTGAAAGAGTAGGCATTTTTTAAAGAAGTGATTTTGAGATATCTTAAAATTCATGCAAGGTCAATTTAAGAGATCTAAAAATTAATCTGAGAGATCTTGAAATACATTTGAGATATCTCAGAATTAATTGCAGAAATCTTACAATGCAAAGGAAGTTATATTAAGATATCTCAAAATGAGTTTCAGGTATCATTAAAACTAAATTACATTTTCTGATATCTGAAATTCATTTCTGAGATATCGCTAAATGTTAATCCGGCTTGCCATATCCCCAGCAATCAGCATGATGTAATTTTTAATTGGTCTGTTTGCAGAATTCTTCATCAAGTTTTATCCTATTATTTGTATTAAATACAAATAGTGCCCACATTTTTAGAATAATATATCTACATGACCTTTTCTACTTATTTATTTTATTGAACAATTAAATGAAAACCAGGATATACTGAATAATCTGCAAACTCATTCAGAACTCAAGCTGTTGTAACTCATCTGAAAAATGTTATTTAAAAATAAAGTTACATAACACAAGGTGAATAAACACCATTGATTAATATTTTTCTGACTGCTGTATTCCTTATCTGGCATCATGAGTCAATTGACCAAGAAAAATTACCATTAACAGTTGAAAGGGTGGCCGGGAAAGCAAACAGCTCAAGGAATCAATAAAAGGTTGGGGTTGTTTGTGATGTGCCATCTGTTGGAATGACAGAGACAGAGCAATCAGAGAGACCCACAGTTACACAGATACATAGACACTTATCCTTTTACTAGCTGTGTCAAAGATGGGTTGGAGTCTAAATAATCAATGCAGACCTCAGTGTTAATGTTTGCAGTGCACCATGCAATGCTTATGTCGCTGTTATATGCACCATCTGTTGGAATGACAAACTGAAACCCATTTGGTATGGGAATTGTAAAAGCAGGGTTAATATTTGTGATGTACCATCTGTTGTAATGACAAATGCAATGCATTTCATTACTAAAAATGTGTGTGATGTGCGTTCTGTTAGAATAACAAGTGTGATGCCTTTTGGTATAGGATTTGTAAAAGCACTTCTAATGTTTGTGATGCACCATCTGTTGGATTGACAAAGGCAATGTATTTTATTACTAAAAATGTTTGTGATGTGCCATCTGTTGGAATGACAAATGTTTTGAATATATCTCTGTTATATGCCATTTGGTATAGAATTTGTAAAAGCAGTGCTAATATTTGTGATGCAACATCTGTTGGAATGACAAATGCAATTTATTTTATTACTAAAAATGTTTGTGATGTGCCTTCTGTTGGAATGACAAAAGTAATGCCATTTGGTGTAGGATTTGTAAAAGCAGTACTAATATTTGTGATGCAACATCTGTTGGAATGACAAATGCAATGCATTTTATTACTAAAAATGTTTGTGATGTGCGATCTGTTGGAATGACAAATATTATTCGTATATCTCTGTTATATGCTATTTGGTATGGAATATGTAAAAGCAATGCTAATGTTTGTGATGCACCATTTCTTGGAACGACAAATGCAATTGTATTTTATTACTAAAAATGTTTGTGACCGTGCCATCTATTGGGATGACAAATGCAATGCATTTCATCACTAACAATGTTTGTGATGTGCCATCTGCTGGAATGGCAAATGTTATGCGTATATCTCTGTTATATGCTATTTGGCACAGAATATGTAAAAGCAGTGCTAATGTTTGTGATGCACCATCTGTTGGAATGACAAATGCAATGTATTTTATTACTAAAATGTTTGTGATGTGCCTTCTGTTGGAATGACAAAAGTAATGCCATTTGGTGTAGGATTTGTAAAAGCAATGCTAATGTTTGTGATGCACCATTTGTTGGAATGACAAATGCAATGCATTTTATTACTAAAAATGTTTGTGATGTGCCATCTGTTGGAATGGAAAATATTATGCGTACATCTCTACTATTTGCTATTTGGTATGGAATATGTAAAAGCAGTGCTAATGTTTGTGATGCACCATCTGTTGAAATGACAAATGCAATGTATTTTATTACTAAAAATGTTTGTGATGTGCCATCTGTTGGAATGGCAAATGTTATGTGTATATCTCTGTTATATGCTATTTGGTACAGAATATGTACAAGCAGTGCTAATGTTTGTGATGCACACACACAGACAGACACACAGGCACCTATCCTTTTATTAAGGTGTATGTTTGCCTTACCCTTTTCTCTGTTGGAAATATTCATACGGGAAATGTTCTGGAATGAATACAAAAATGTTTCTTGTTTGTTTACAATATGGCAGTTGTTACTTTCTGTGTATGGCTCTGCTGTCATTATGGAAATTATCCTCTTCGTGAGTCCCGGTATAGTACCGATTTTCTTATTTGGATCCTTGGATTAAAACATTTAAGACCCCCTATTGTAGGGGACAGAATAAGCAACATTGTGCTTTACATACCTTAGCCTCTAGGGGGCCACACTGAACTGGAATCCTAAACAGGGTTAGCTCCTGTCTTACACACGTGATGCTCCTGGGAAAGGATTTTGCCCACAATAAACCTGAACTGGATCAGCAGGTTTGAAAATGCAATGTAACGTTTGATACTATATTTTTTCTAATTAAAAAAAAAAATAATAAAGAGATTATAAACTGGCAAATAATACATCTGGACAGATGTTTCCAGGGATTGCGTTGTTACATCAGCAATAACAATATCCATCAAAATGTTTTCTTCCAGACAAGAAACCAGGCCAGAGACAGGGGGCTGGTGTTTAAGGGATTAGTGTACAGCACCGAGATCCCATACAGCTGGCACTGCTTACTTTATTAACTGCCTTAACTAGCCTGCCATGACTCTAGGAGGACAACCAGGCTTAGAAATATAAAAGGCAGTTCAGACTCAATGTACGCTTGGTTCTGACTAAAACAAATCAACACTTACCCCTTCTTCTCTTACGATTGTCCTATTCTGAGTGCAGGCCCATTCATGAGTAGTGAGAATTCAGTTCCATTTTAGCAGTTAGTAACATTAAGGATTCAGATAACGAGACAGATAACTATAAGGATAAGGTGACCTGACGTCAATAATATTAAACCAAGGAGAAGACGAGGACACAGATGAAAATATAAGGATGAAGGTCAAAATTTAAACCAATAAAACACAAGCTGTTGTGACTGAGGCCCTGGACTCTGCAAGCAGTAAAAGGAAATGGATATTCTTTTAGGAAAAGAGACAAAGAATAGGTGTTGGAATCAGATGTCAACAAAAGGGCCAAAGCCACAAAAAAATGTTATCCAAAAATCAAAATCAAAAATACTGTACTCAGTCCATTTCAAATGTCCATAGATCCTAAATGTAGATATAAAAAAGATTGTATCTTTCATCCAATATGTGAATGCCTGTATTAACACACCACTATCTTAAGTAGAGACGTGACACCCCATGTAAACAAAGCCATACCAAAATGGTGGAGTGCAGTGTTAAAATGGACAAGCTGTACTGGGATTCGTAGTGTAGGTTTGGGGAGGTAGGAAAAACATACCATGAGTGGTCATGGAGAGCCTAATGGGGGTATGGAACTATTAAATTATGCATGTGTGTGTGAGTGAGTGAGTGATCAGCACAGCCGTCCGTCATTAGCAGCTTCCCATGTCGATTAACACAGTGCCTGCGCCGCACTGCTGTCACCGTCCTGCTCCACTGACAGACAGGGATTTGTAGTGTAGGTTTGGGGAGGTAGGAAAAACATACCATGAGTGGTCATGGAGAGTCTAATGGGGGTATGGAACTATTAAATTATGCATGTGTGAGTGAGTGATCAGCACAGCCGACTCAAACCACCTACATCTGAACATCAGCAAAACCAAGGAACTGGTGGTGGATTTTAGGAGGCCCAGGCCCCTCCTGGACCCTGTGATCATCAGAGGTGACTGTGTGCAGAGGGTGCAGACCTATAAATACCTGGGAGTGCAGCTGGATGATAAATTGGACTGGACTGCCAATACTGATTCTCTGTGCAAGAGAGGACAGAGCCGGCTATACTTCCTTAGAAGACTGGCGTCCTTCAACTTCTTCAATAAGATGTTCTATCAGATGGTTGTGGCGAGTGCCCTCTTCTACACAGTGGTGTGCTGGGGAGGCAGCATAAAGAAGAAGGACGCCTCATGCCTGGACAAACTGGTGAGGAAGGCAGGCTCTATTGTAGGCATGGAGCTGGACAGTTTGACATCCGTGGTGGAGCGACGTGCACTAAGCAGGCTCCTATCAATTATGGAGAATCCACTGCATCCACTAAACAGGATCATCTCCAGACAGAGGAGCAGCTTCAGCGACAGACTGCTGTCACCGTCCTGCTCCACTGACAGACAGAGATTTGTAGTGTAGGTTTGGGGAGGTAGGAAAAACATACCATGAGTGGTCATGGAGAGCCTAATGGGGGTATGGAACTATCAAATTATGCATGTGTGAGTGAGTGAGTGAGTGATCAGCAAAGCCGTCCGTCATTAGCAGCTTCCCGTGTCGATTACCACAGTGCCTGCGCCGCAGGATACAAAATATCTGAACCAGGAACAAAATGAAAGAGAGAATACTGAGAAGACCAGTGCAAATACTAGAGAGCAAAAGTGTGAGTACTGGTCAAGCGGAAAGCTTCAGGGAGTAAGCAAGGACCGCCATTCCAGGGAGACAATCAAGCTTGTTGAGTGATGGAAGCAGCAGAGGAGATTGAGACTCTGAGTAGCTCACTGTGGGTACCGATGGAGTGGGGCAGAGAGAGAGTTGAGGGGTTCTGATTTCTTTGGTGTCTTGTGTCAGCTGATTAATAGAAGGAACAGTGGAGCAGTGATGTGGCTAGAGGCGGGCAGAGGGGGCGGTATTATTGGCCAAAAGGCTCAGTATAATTTGTGTGTAAGCAGCAGGGTTCTGGAAAAATAACATTCATGAATGAAAAAAGTAAAATTCTCTGATTTTTATCCACAAATGCTTCAAAAATAATTTTCAGACTGTCCTGTGACAGCATCAGACACAGCAGTTGAAATGTATGAGGCAATAACAAAAATAAACACAAACATTACACTGATAATAATTTCTAGGAAGATTAAATTAGGAAGAACTAATTTACAATTTATAATTTTGTTTCGTTATCAATCTGAGTGCTCTCTTCCTCTGCGCAGAAAACATCCCCACCTATCACTTGTACACTACACTGGTTCTGGTTTTCTGGAATAAACATAAAAATCCTACTTCAGTTAACCTAATATTTTAGGTTGTTCGTGTGCTGTGTGGGAGATGCCGTTTGTATATTCTTCTGGTCGAACTTTCCAGCATGCTGGCTTTCCAACTGCCAAAAAAGAAGAACATTTTCCCGAGTGGAGTGGAGGTGGCTATACAGGTCTGGTCATTTTCAGCAGCAGACGTTTATAACGGAGAATTTCTGGTAAGTAACCCTGTTTCACAACTGTTCATTTTCAGCATAAGAACTTATAATAAAACATACTTTCAGCAAAACTGTAGAAACGTTTAATAATTTTTTGTTGTATATTTAAGATTTACACTGCAAAATGCTTGGGAATTATAAATGAATATAAAAAGTACAGCTTTGGAATGTGCTATGTTCATAAATATTTCTAATAGCATAATCATCGAGAGAGACGTGAAGAGAGCAAACCAAATGAACAGCTTCTTTAACAGGTTTGACCACCCTAACCCACTCTCACCTCGGAGTATTACACCCTCCACCCATCCTTCTGCTGATACCAGCATAGGAGAGACATCCCCACCCACAATTACAGCAGCGCAGGTGAGCAGAGAGCTGAGGAGACTTCGTGCCAGCAAAGCAACGGGTCCAGATGGAGTATCACCACGGCTGCTGAAGGTCTGTGTGCTGGAGCTGGGGAGTCCTCTACAGCGCATCTTCAACCTGAGCCTGGAACAGGGGAGAGTCCCGAGGCTTTGGAAAACATCTTGTATCACCCCAGTCCCAAAGGTATCACGTCCTAGCGAGCTGAACGACTTCCGGCTTGTCACTCTGACATCACATGTGATGAAGACCATGAAGCGGCTGCTGCTTCACCACCTGAGGCCACAGGTCCGCCACGCCCTCGACCCTCTGCAGTTCGTATATCAGGAGAAAGTGGGAGCGGAGGATGCCATCATCTATATGCTATACCGATCCCTCTCCCACTTGGACAGAGGCAGTGGTGCTGTAAGAATTATGTTTCTAGACTTCTCTAGCGCCTTCAACACCATCCAACCTCTGCTCCTCAAGGACAAGCTGACAGAGATGGGAGTAGATTCATACCTAGTGGCATGGATCGTGGACTATCTTACAAACAGACCTCAGTATGTGCGTCTCGGGAACTGCAGGTCTGACATTGTGGTCAGCAACACAGGAGCGCCGCAGGGGACTGTACTTTCTCTGGTCCTGTTCAGCCTATATACATCGGACTTCCAATACAACTCGGAGTCCTGCCACGTGCAAAAGTTCGCTGATGACACTGCTATCGTGGGCTGCATCAGGAGTGGGCAGGAGAAGGAGTATAGGAACCTCATCAAGGACTTTGTTAAATGGTGCGACTCAAACCACCTACACCTGAACACCAGCAAAACCAAGGAACTGGTGGTGGATTTTAGGAGGCCCAGACCCCTCATGGACCCCGTGATCATCAGAGGTGACTGTGTGCAGATGGTGCAGACCTATAAATACCTGGGAGTGCAGCTGGATGATAAATTAGACTGGACTGCCAATACTGATTCTCTGTGTAAGAAAGGACAGAGCCGGCTATACTTCCTTAGAAGACTGGCGTCCTTCAACACCTTCAATAAGATGTTCTATCAGATGGTTGTGGTGAGTGCCCTCTTCTACGCAGTGGTGTGCTGGGGAGGCAGCATAAAGAAGAAGGACGCCTCATGCCTGGACAAACTGGTGAGGAAGGCAGGCTCTATTGTAGGCATGGAGCTGGACAGTTTGACATCCGTGGCAGAGCGACGTGCGCTAAGCAGGCTCCTGTCAATTATGGAGAATCCACTGCATCCACTAAACAGGATCATCTCCAGACAGAAGAGCAGCTTCAGCGACAGACTGCTGTTCCATCCTGCTCCACTGACAAACTGAGGAGATCGTTCCTCCCCCAAACTATGCAACTCTTCAATTCCACCCATGGGGGTAAATGTTAACATTATACAAAGTTATTGTCTGTTATACCTGCATTTTTATCACTCTTTAATTTAATATTGTTTTTTTGTATCAGTATGCTGCTGCTGGAATATGTGAATTTCCCCTTGGGATTAGAAAAGTATCTATCTATCTATCTATCTATCTATCTATCTATCTATCTATCTATCTATCTATCTATCTATCTATCTATCTATCTATCTATCTATCTATCTATCTATCTATCTATCTATCTATCTATCTATCTATCTATAAAAACAGGTTACGACCAATAAACCATTTTAAATTGTAACAACTTAAAAAATAGATTTACTTCAGCATAAAGTAAGTGAACTGCACCCAATCACTTTAAATGATTTGCCTCAACATAAAAATTGTGGGTTCAATAAGATAAAAAGAATTATATTGGTTCAGATTGAAAATATTAAGTGTGAATCATTACCTTAATTATTTTAAGTTGAATGGAGGTTATACTTTTTTCAGTGTATTGGAATCATACAGAAAACAAATATATAGCACAGACCAGTGGATAAATTCATTTTATGCTATCATTATTAGTTTCTTTACTTTTCATGATTCACCTGCCTTCCCTGACCTGACGTCCCTGATTCTAAATTAATGGATTTGAAGTGGCGATAAATGTAGGGATGGACTTACCTTTTCCAAGTGACATACCGGTGTTTCTGTTCATTTAGATTATGCGAATGAATACACCTAGGGGCACCAGACGTCCGGCAAAATTTCGGCGTTGTTGTATGGCAGGCATTGCCTAAAAACGGTGAAAATATAAGGCTTTCATCAATCACTGACTTCTCTTTGGCTACAATCGCACATTATCATCTCTTCGTCTTACATAAATCATCTATGTTTTATCGGTAACAAAACACGACTACGCGCTTCTCAGGCTATTTCCAGCAATTGATAGATAGATAGATAGATAGATAGATAGATAGATAGATAGATAGATAGATAGATAGATATGAAAGACATTATATAATAGATAGATAGATAGATAGATAGATAGATAGATAGATAGATAGATAGATAGATAGATAGATAGATAGATAGATAATTGAGTGGCTGATGCAGTTATTCCCAGCGGTGAAAGCATACTTTCAGAGCATAAATCATAAATAGTGATCAAGAATTTTTTCGAGAACAGTTTTTCAGAAGTATATTTGTGGTTTTTGCATTCGCTGATGTCAGTATGTCAGGCGAAAAGTGCAGCTATTGGAATGGAATCGGCGTTGGACGTTGGTAGCATCCTATTATCCTTTCCCTGAAAGTGAGAGAACTTCAGAAAAAAACTTCGTGAAGACGATCGAGATGAAGAATGCAAGACCAAGGGTGCATTGATTATTTGGAAAAGTAGATGACACCCTTTGTTGAACTTTACTGCTTTCGTTGGATGTTTTTAAATAAAGTGAAAGACAATATGTTCGATGACGTTTCTTGTCTGGAGTACGATGAACTGCTGCGAAAAGTCGCCTCGTCTGAAAAACATGAAACTGCATAGTTATACTATAACTTTTAATTTTGATGACTCGTTTTGAGACCTGTCAGTTTAGTTGTTTTTAAAGTTGTCATTGTAGCACACAATTCACAATGTGTTTTCTGAATAGAACGGGACGTGTTCTCCTTTGTCCTCCTTTATCATGGCTTTGCCCTCCTTTCATGACTTTAGGTGTCCTCCTTTGGGTTCGCAGGTATCTGGTAACCCTAAATATACCAAGTCTGCAATGTTTGCATGACGATCTACTGTTTGCCTGTTAAAATATGTTGAAAAAGTCAGCAGTTTCCATGGGATTTACTTACTTTTTTATATGACTGCATATGCTGAATACTAATATCATGTAAATTCATGTAAGATTACAAAAGTGATCTATGTTTACATATCTATATGTACATATAACTAGACTACATTCCATCAAATCAGTTACCTTTGGTTAATTTATCCACAAGTAGCAAAAAAAGCACTTTATCTGCCTTGATTTATTAATTTATTAAATTTCGACAAAGCGTACACCTTTTAAGATACTGCAGCCGGAACCAAATAGCAGAGAATAATTTCGAAGGACCATATTTGTGCAGCACATAGCTATCAATATTGATCACGTGTTACTCAATGGGCGGTGTCATAATTATATAAATAAAAGACTTGTAAACTATCCAATACTAACAGGAAAGGGGCGAATTAATGTCTATAAGAAGCCAACGGGAGGCGAGTGGGCGGGGTTATAGGCGGTCTGCTTGTTTTTAGACATGTGGGAAAGCAAATGGCCACGCGCAGGCGGCTTTTTTAAGCAGCCTGTCAGTCCATTAGAAAAGTTGCCTGTTTGATAAACGCCAAGAATGCACGAATAACTGTAAATACACAAGACGTTTTTTTTTGCTGCATTGCTGTAATAGGCCTTTTAATGCATAAGGAGATTTGATGCTTTGGAAAAGGATTAGCAAGTTAAGGACGATACTCGGTGTACTCAACCGGAATGTGCCGAGTTATGGAAGGTCAGTAATTACTGTTTCTGTTATTTATGGGAGCTCATATGACGAACGGCACAATGCATTTCTAAAGATGGTATTATAAAGTGGTTATTCAAAGCAATGATGACAAAATCTAAAATTAGCGTAAGCTCCACTAATCGGGGTGTTTATATAAAATGTAATGATTTATTTCATGAAATAGGAGTACATCTTAAACAAAAATACTTTTTTGATTAATTAAAATGTGTGCTTAGATGTTTAACGTCTAAGTATTCTCCATTGCAATAGAAAGTTGTCACCCACTGATATAGTTTCAACGCCTAGTAAAGGATCATAAATCAAAAGTAACGTCATATTCGTGATCACTGACCTTGAAGTAATCTTAAAACGATACCCTCACAAACATAAGCCTGTTTGAAATTTGTCATTGTTAACTTTCTGGGGGGATCAGATATCAAAAATATAGTGTGATTCAAAACGATTCATCCGATTTCAAAATGGTTTAGTTCACTTGCAAATCATTACAGAACGATGCAATAAATTGTAAAAGGTTTAGGTGAGCATAAAGTTTATGTAATTTTACAAGCGCTCAATATGACCCTATTATTATTATCCCATGCTCCGTGTCGGGTGTCGATGTACTCAAGGCTCTTTCAATGCGATTTCGGAGATCATCCAGTGTTGTTGGGAGTTGGTTGCACATAAACAGAATCCTTACCCGGCGTGAGGTCCGGTGATCTTGGGGGGGACAGAAGTGAAGTGCTAATTCGTGTGCTCCTTTACCCCCAATCAAGCGATGAGGAATCTCGTTGTTGAGAAATGTTCGAACTTCCCGGTGCCAATGAGGTGGCGCTCCATCTTCCGGTGCCATTCAGAAACTCCTTCTTTCAGTTCAGCGCCTCACGGTTATAAAAATATGTCACTATGGAGTCTGATGAATCTTTTTGAATCACCCTGTATAATCAAATTCATGATCAGCATCTTCCAGATATCATACAATGACACTCCACACGCCAATGTTACCGATTCCCCATTTTTTTGAAGTTTGTGTAAAGGAGTAACTTTGAGCCCTCATATCTCATTAAGGAGTCTGTTGATGTGGCACACACAATCCCAAGACCTTCTGATTGTTGTTGCTGAAGACACCTATGATTTACTATTTTTCATAAGAGTGTAATTTCCTGCACAGAATATGGTCTGAAAATGGCCTAAAATTAGGGTTTTCGAATGTAGGGAGCCAAAAATGGGGGTAGGGTGAGGAGGGGACACGTCAGAATGCTTGATGACGTGTACAACTGAACGTCAAGACTAGTCGAACGGTACATCATACAATACAGTACAATACAATTTATTTCTGTATAGCCCAAAAATCACATAAGAAGTGCTGCAATGGGCTTTAACAGGCCCTGCCTCTTGACAGCCCCCCAGCCTTGACTCTCTAAGAAGACAAGGAAAAACTCCCCCAAAATAAACCCTTGAAGTTAAAAAATGGAAGAAACATTGGGAAAGGCAATTCAAAGAGAGACCCCTTTCCATGAAGGTTGGGCGTACAGTGGGTGTCAGAAAGAAGGGGGTCAGTACAATACACAGAACAGAACACAAGCAATCCTCAATACAGTATAAAAATGTTACAAGTACAGAATTTAACAGTAGATGATATCACATAATAGGATTTGGATTTGTTTAGCATCCTGGAGACCTAAGCCGTCAAGCTGCCTCCCCCATTTGGCCATTCCATAGCTGAGACCGCCAATCCAATGAAAGGACCCCTCTACCCCACGATTCCTGTGATCCTCCATCAGGGATGACTTTACCTTAGGCAGGCAGAACAACCTGGCAGGAGGGCAGTGGCACCAAGTGCCACATTTGAGTACCGAGAAGAGAAACAGAATAGGTGAGGATTAGTAACAAATTCTAACTATCATGTTACTTATGTTTTAGTGCTAATAACTAACAACAGAGATGCAGTCTGTACAGTTTATCAGCAGCTCTAGTCAGGGTGTGCTAAACTGAATTAGTGAGTCTTCAGCCGGAATTTGAAAGCTGAGACCGAAGGGGCATCTCTTATTGTAGCAGGCAGACCATTCCACAGTTTAGGGGCCCTGTAACTAAAAGCTCAACCTCCAACTGTTATTTTATTAATTCTTGAAACCATAAGCAGACCGGCATCTTGAGATCTTAATGTGTATGTTCTGGTTTGTAAGTCATGATAAGTTCAGACAATTAAGCCGGACCTCGGCCATTTAAGGCTTTATATGTTAAAAGAAGGATTTTGAAATATGTCCTAAACTTAACCGGGAGCCAGAGTAAGGATTTAAGAACTGTTGTTATATGTTCATATATTCGTGTTCTTGTAATAATTCTTGAAGCAGTATTTTGGATTAACTGGAGGCTGAATAAAGAACAATTTGAACATCCAGTGAACACCGCATTGCAGTAGTCAATCCTACTAGAAATAAATGCATGAATTAATTTCTCATAATTCTGTTTATTTAGAAAGTGCCTTCATTTCCCAACATTTATAAGATGGAAGAAACATGATTTGGACATCTTTGTAATGTGCACTTTAAATGACATACTAGAGTCAAAGATAACTCCGAGATTGCGGGCTGATTCAGTAAAATTAATGGGAATTACAACTGAGTTAAATGATAACAAAATATTGTTGTGATCAGTGTCATTCCCTCCAACAATTAACATCTCTGTTTTATTGGTGTTTAAAGGCAAGTAGTTCTCATCCATCCACTCCTTTAGTTCACTAACACAACTAATTAAAGACAACATCCGAGAAACTTCGTTTGATCTAAATGAAAGGTATAACTGGGTGTCATCTGCATACGAGTGAAAATTAACATGATTTTTCCTAGTGAGAGATCCCAATGGAAGCATGTAAAGTGCAAACAGTAAAGGTCCAAGTACTGAGCCCTGCGGGACACCATATTGAGTTTCTGTGTTTAATGATGGAGTCCTGTCAGCACATTTCTGTACATATTGGAATTGATTTGATAAATAAGAACTAAACCAAGCAAGCACAGTGCCTGTGAGCCCAACATCATTTTCTAGCTTGTGCAGTAAAACAGAATGGTCAATGGTGTCAAATGCTGCGCTTAAATCTAACAACATAATTACAGTGGAGTTTCCTTCATCAGTGGATATCAGAATGTCGTTTACAACCCGTGTTAGTGCAGTTTCTGTACTATGATCAGTGCAGAAACCAGACTGGAATTTCTCAAATAAATTGTAATGTGTATGGTATGACTGAAGCTGATTGGCAACTACTTTTTCTAGTACTTTAGAGAAAAAAGGTAAATTTGAAATAGGTCTATAATTATTAAGTATGTGTGGGTCTAGTTCTGACTTTTTAAGTAATGGTTTATTGACTGACACTTTTAGTGCATCAGGTACTGTGCCATGCAATAATGAACTATTGGTAATGTTTAGAATAGGTGTTACAAGAACATCCATTGCATCTTTTTACTAGTTTTGTTGACACTGATCTCGGGAACAAGCAGTGGGTTTCATTTTAGAAATTAAAGTTAAGACTTCCTGCTCAGTTACAGGATTAAAATTACTAAAGTGTTGAATGCAATGTGAGACAGGGTCTGCTAAGCTAGTATGTGGTTTGTACTGTGATGCTGAGATCTGGGATCTTATATTTTTTAATTTACTCAGTAAAGAAGTTCATACAGTCTGTACTGCTAATATCTGTTGGTATTTTGCACTGTAGATCTGAATTTCCATTTGTTAATTTAGCCACTGTTTGAAACAGTACCCAAGGATTTTTATTATTGCTATCTATTATTGTAGAATAGTATTCTGAGCGAGCTTTAAAGAGAGCTTTTTTATATTTTTTAAACTCTCTGTACAATTTGAAAGACATGTAGCTTTGTTGTTCTCCATCTGCGCTCCAGTTTTCGACACTCTAATTTAAGAGCTCAAGTGTACATCATATGTTGGGGTGTTCTTGTCCTGGTGTGTTAGGAGATGCCGGAAGAGAAAACTGATTTGAAACATTAATGTAATTCATATGAACACAGTAACTGAGAGAAATGATCTTACTGATGCTGTAAATTGTAGCCTCCAGCTAACCTATGAGCTTGACCTGCATTAACAAGTTACGAAAATAAATGGACAAATAGTACTATTGTCACATGCGCATAGTATAGTGGAATTCTTACTGATAATGTAAGCTAGAAAATGCCAGGCGTCTTCTCTTCATCCATGCTCACATTGCGCTGTAGTTGAAAAAAGAGAATTGATTAACCCATCTGCCACCCACAATAATAATAACACAAGTCTGCATAATTAAGTGCATAAAAAGCTGTTTTAATTTTTGAGTAGGTATTTTAATTTACATTCATGAATACAAAAAATATAATTATAATTTTTCCATTATGATATATTTGAGTACAAATTTGAAAAGAATTTTAATTAATACTTAACAAATTACATGATTTATTCATGTGTACGATATTGCTGTAAATCAATTTGACATGAAAATGTTTTGTCAATTTAATATTTTTAAACATGTACAAAGTAACAGTACATATTCATTGACTTACATATAACTTCTCTGTTTTGTCACTGCCAAGTTTTTTTTGATCCAGAACTCTGTTTGGTATCCCATGGTCTGTGCATTTTTTTCTGGTGCGTCCCTGTGAATTATCCAGAAGTTGTTCACCATCATTGACATCCCTTGGTACTTCCTTTGCTTCCTTTCACACTGCTTTTCACTCGCAACTCCCAAAATTTTCCAAATTCTAAATTCAAATCCATAAAGTGAACCTCGAGACTTGTGTTGTATCCCAATTCCTTGTACTTTAATTTCTTTAAAGTTAACTAAAAGTTTAGCCGTTACTTCTGAATGATACTCCAGCGTCTCGTTCCAGGTTATTCATTGAACCATCAAATTCTGCATCAAAAATATTTTTCTTAATATCAGATCTGGCAAAAATGCTCCTTTTCAGTTTAGCCTCAAACAAACACAGAAACTTTCAGCACAATTACATACAACAGGCTCAGTCTTTTGAGTGGGCTTTTACAAACTGCTTCATTAAAGCAAGCTTAATATGAAGCTGTGGTAGCGGTACTTTATGTGGTTTCACCAAGCTTGGTTTGATGACGTTTTTGGCACCATGTTGTAGCTTTTTTATCTAGGTTGCCTCTCCTTCTGAATCCAATGTCAATTCTTGGCCCTGCTGTCCCACTCAATGAGAAAACCTGGTAATTCTGTATGCCCTGACTGCTGATCTAGTAAGGTACACAGAACTTTCAGCTACTGTATATTCTGTTCATATTCTTGAATAAAGTAATTGTTTTGCTATAAACATAGCTTTTAATAAGAGAAAATGTCAAATTCAAACAAATTTCATGAAAATAAAATATTGGTATTTTATTAATTATAGTGCAAAAACAACAATAAAAAACAGTTGACAGCTAAAAAATGTTTTTCATTTTTTAATTCACTGCCCAAAAGATATGAAGAAAACCACATGTAATTATCAAAACATTTTTTCCCAATGTATACCTGTGAAGAAAATGTATTGATAATGCACCATTTACAGCCCAAAGACAAGGTATAAAGCATAGCAAAAGTAATTAAATAAATAAATACCAAACCAGATTACTGTACAGTTGTGGCCAAAATTTTTGAGGATGGTTTTCACTTTGGTTTTCACAAAGTTTGCTGCTTCAGTGTTTTTAGATCTTTTTGTCAGATGCTTCTATGGTATACTGAAGTAGAATTACAAGCATTTCATAAGTTTCAAAAGCTTTTATTGACAATGACATGAAGTTTATGCAAAGAGTCAATATTTGCAGTGTTGGCCCTTCTTTCTTTTTCAAGACCTCTGCAGTTTGCGAAATTTGAAGAAATTTGCTGCGCCAAAAGTGGGTTTAAAATTGGTTGCAAGATTTGAGAAAGACAGACAACAGACAGAGGAGTCGAGTTAAATAAAATTGTTTATAAAAGGATGCAAATGCCATAATATTTAAATCATAGAAGAGAGAGAGAGAGTTTGGGAACAAATGCTGATAGCGTGTTGCTGCACCCACCACACAACAAACCACCTGGATTGGGACTCATGTGCAGCGAGTGACACCTCAGCACCACACTGGAACAGTGTGAGGTTTTTGGCGGTGGCTGGAGTGCCAATCCTGCCACCAAGTATCCCGTGTAAGTTGGAGGACCTACTTGCAAGGCTGCATGGAGATTAATATCATACCCAGGATGGAGCAATTGCAGGTTAATGGCCTTGCTCAAGGGCCCAGTGGATTAGAGTCACATCTGGCATTTAGGGGATTCGAACCAGCAACCTTCCAATTGCTGGCACGGATCCCTAGCCTCAGAGCCACCACTCAATAATAGAAGACTTTGTTTTTAAATTTGTCTGTATATTTTAATTGTGGCAAAATAAGTGCTTTCCTATTTTAGGAAGTTAGAAAATGTACACGTAGCATAATGTTTGGGTGCAACTTAGTTGCCTGATTTAAAAATTGGTCAGTTTTTTTATATTTATTTTTACATTTACCAAAATTTCATTTTCTGTGTTTTTTCCCATGGTTTGAAAGTAAAGACGTCACTCCTAAATATGCCAAATTTATGTGGTGCTTAGGTTATGAATATTCAAAAACTTTTTTAAAGCTGTGCATGGTTACTTACAGGAGGTGACGGGGAGTAGTGTGTGCATGCTTGCATACTTTGAAGTTTGTTTAAGATTTATACATGAACTTGGCATTGAACCTGGCACGTGTCTGGTTTTATAAATCCAATTACCGTATTTACTTGTGTACCACACGCCCTCGT
This sequence comes from Erpetoichthys calabaricus, assembly GCF_900747795.2. Taxonomy (NCBI): domain Eukaryota; kingdom Metazoa; phylum Chordata; class Cladistia; order Polypteriformes; family Polypteridae; genus Erpetoichthys; species Erpetoichthys calabaricus. Next base: position 151,496,407 of record NC_041405.2, on the reverse strand, counting down.
GTAAGACGCGCACCCTATTTTTTACAAAGAAAATCACGAAAAAAAAATTTTGCCCAGTGTACGACGCGTGTTGTGATTGTATAGGAAGAGTTTTCCGTGAAATGCCCTTCTGTCCGTGTTGTATGAAGACAGAGCGTGAGAGGGAGAGAGGGAGAGAGCACGTGCGAGCGAAAGAGCAAGAGAGACAGAGACGTGCACGAGCAAGCGGGCAAGCGAGAGAGAGGGAGCGCGAGCGAACAAGCAAGAGAGAGAGCGCGCACGAGTGAGAGAGAGAGAGCGAGCCCAAGCAGAAGAAGTAAACATTACAGAAAGAAATTTCCTCATGTATGACGCACACCTGATTTTCTAATGGTAATTTTCGGGAAAAAATGTGCGCGTGGTACACGGGTAAATACGGTATGTTTTTACCTTTTATAGCATAAGCAACATTTTAGTATGGAATCTAAGCGAGGTTTTATATGTGAGGCCTAGATCTTATACAACCTGGGAAATTCCCTTTCCAATGAATACATTTTTGCGTTCTGTCTAGTGTACTGGCAGGTGTCACCAAATTTCGTCCAAATGATGTAATGTTTGGCATGCCTGAGTCTCACCACTTAGGCTTTCAGTGGTAAGTAAGTGCAGCACAAGCTTGCTTTTTGTTGATTAGTTTTCCCCTGCTCTTTCATATTCTTCTGACACAAATTGTAATTGAGATTGTAGAAAAATATCTTAGCAGACAGTGGTAAAATACACAAAGCAGATTTCTTCTTTGGTTCTGTTTCCTGGCTGCTAATGTAGCAAATGGTGCAAACTCAGTGTTATTAAAGACCTCATTCATCCTGCACAGTTACTTTATTAAAACTTTCTTCCTGGCAGATGCTATAAGACCATTGGTATTCACGAAGGTCAGTGACAGTTCCAAGTTATAAATTTACTGAGCAGATAGTTATGCTAATGTATGTGTTCTGTATATGCTGATGAGCTTAAACATTCTGAGCACTCCCATATGAAGTTAATGATGTCTACCATCTGGTAGCGATGGTGCATGACAAAGTCAGGGGTCTATTAAATGGTAAGGTGACATTAGGTATTGAATGCAGAAGGTATGGGCAGGTGGATAGGCCTGAGTGACTTTAATAAGGCCCAAGTTGATATGGCCAAACGACTGAATCAGGGCATTTCCAAAATGGCAAGGCGTTTGGAGTGCTCACAGTCAGCTGAGGTGAGTACCTATCAACAGTGGTCCAAGGAGAGAATAACCATGAAGTGGAAGCAAGGCTATTGGTCGGCCAAGACACAGTGATATGAGAAGTCAACAAAAGCTATCATGTATACGAATCAAGGGATGGGCTACTGTGGCACAGATGGCACAGATTGCAAATAATTTTAATGATGAGTGTACTTATAGTGTGTGCGTGTGTGTGTGTGTTTGCATTCGCTGTGTGATGGACTGCTGTCCAGTCCACTCTATGCTAGCTATGTTAGGCTCCTGCAGAACCTCTGACCCTGTTCGGGACTAAGTGGGTTAGACCAGTGGTTCCCAACCTTTTTGACAGCAAGGACCACTTTATTAAATGCAAATTTTTCCACGGACCGGTTTTCAGTTTTATACACAATTTACATAACATTTCTATTATTATTAAGTTATTAAGCAGTTCGCATACGTTTGCAACCTGAGATTTTTCTTCTTTTTTTTGCATATAACAAAGACATATGCATTGCATTTGCCATTCCTACAGATTGCATATCACAAACATTAACACTGCTGTCTTTTTTTCGTGTCTGCCGTTTCTATAGGAGGGTGACAATGAGTTCAATTCCAATGGATGTTTTTCAAATGTTGACAAGCAATAAGCAAAAGGTATCACTGAAAACCACAGAAAACAAAAACAGCAAAAAACAAAAAGAGTACAAGGAAAGTTCAAAGTTTTTTTACAATGTTTCTGTTTGGGGATCATTGTGCAAACGTGCACAACTGAGCTGCGACCACAGATCTAACTGCTCTGTGGATGATTCGTTCAAGCATTTCAATGTCACTTCGTTGTAATGAAAGCCTCTGCTGTGGAAGGGATGTGATGCTTACTGGGAAACCGAGGGTCCAGGCATTGATGTTGTCGTTAGGTTTTTTTTTTTTTTGTGTACCACCTACCTAAACATTGCAGATCAGGAACACCCCTTCATGGCAATGGTATTCTTCAGTGGAAGGTGGCATCTTTCAGCAGGATAATGCGCTTTACCGCACTGCACATATTGTTTGAGAATGGCTTGAGGGACATGAGAAAAAGTTCAGGGTGTTGCCCTAGCCTTCAGATTCCTCAGATTTTCATCCATTCAAGCATCTACGAGATGTGTTAGGAACAAGTCTGATCCACGGCAGCTCCACCTTACAGCCTAAAGAATTTCCATCCAGCTGGCATCCCGGCCGGGTAATGGCTGTGGTCATTCCAGTTATAGTGCAACTGTACTGCTTTGCAAACACAAACAATAATCACTTCTCAACTTTCACTTTGACACTCATAATTATCAATCTACTAGCCATTGAACATGGAAGTAATATTGACTTGAAATAGAAATGCATGCAAATAAAATATTTTTTACTTTATTACAAAGATTAACAAGCGTTACCTTACAGCAGCACCAATGCTGGTAGTGGTTTTGTGAGAGGCAATGGGAACATATAAAACACATGGTTTTCCAGCCCAATGAACCAAGTGTGTGTCACATGCCTGCATATGGTGAGTGATGGTTGATCTTTCTCATATTGGTTTGTGAATGGGTTAATTTTTTTTATTACAAACTAGCTGACTCCGCGGCTCCGCCCATGTAGTAGTGAAACAGAACAAACTTTAAAAATCAATAAAAAAAATTAAAAACAAATGTAATTCTGCCCAAATTTAAGGTAGGTACATTCCAACTTCAAACTTTGGCACTGTATCTGATCGTGTTCAGGTCCGATGGGAGAGTGTCCTCTGCATGGGGAGAAAAGCACGTGGCCATGATATCTCTGGCAATCAGCAGCTACCCTGTAAAATACACACAACTCTGATCTCTCTCTCTCTCTCTCTCTCTCTCAAAAACAGCAAACGTTACTCCTTAACAATCTGTAGATGATAATGTCTGTTGAAGAAACAGATATATTAGCTAGCTAAGTTGAGGCAAGGTATGCTCAAAACACATGGCGAGAGGTAGAGCAACTCGAACGGAGGCTGACGTGTGAGTGAGGAGGGCCCCGCCCCCAGCCTTTCTCTTGGATTCGTACAAATAAATCAGTAGCGCAAGCAAACTATGATTCTTAGTGTAATGAGAGAAGTCGCAGAATCAACCGGATATTCAATCAAATTATAGAAAAAAACCCAGATCTAAATCCATTAAGTAGTTCTTTCGTGAAAAGCAGATAGACAGACAGAGAAACGTTTTCGATTTTATATATATATATATATATATATTATTAAAAACAAGTCTTGGAAGGAGACGAGACATGATTTTCTCGGAGACACTTTAATGTCCTGCAAGACAAGTCAGTGAGACAAAAGGACAGCTGCTGTACAGGCTTTTAAACGTTTGAAGCGCTGTGCGACATGCAGATCACGCAGCACAAGCAGGAGGAGCAGCAAGCCAACAGCTTTTCGGGGAAAGAGGAGGAAAAAAAAAATGTATTTGTTTCCCATTGTATCACCGTTTAAGAGCGGGTTTTGGAGGAGCAACCACATCTCCTTAGCGTGTGTTCAGAACCCCCCCATTCACAATGTGAGCGGCAGACATGCAAAGTGTCTGGCATGTAGCCCGCCACAGGTTGGGGGGGACTGGGGGGGGGGGGTAGCAAACCGAGCAGGGCATAGATATAGATATATAGATATCGATATAATATAAATAGATAAATAGATGTCCGATCTTATTTGCCATCAATAACTGTAATGTTTCATTAAGTTTGTCATGCTCAGTTTAATGGGAAAGGCTGACAATAGGCCAACGGAATTAATGAACAAGAAGAAATGAACACTTTATTTGAATAAAAGAAAAAAATCATTTGCATGCCCCCTTCAGTCCTTTTTATACACAGGGCCTGTGCTCAATTCCAGCACTATTCCGCATTAAGGTAATTCTTTTAGTAAGATGTACACTGCTATGTTACTTGTAGTGTATGCACATGCTGCCTAAAATACTACAGCAGGTGTCTTGTTACTGCAGGTATTTTTTCCAGCACAATTGTATAATTCAGAAGCAATTTGTTTCTGCTGAAGCAGTTACTGCTCCAGGAATAAAATATGTTTGCTTTGTTTTAGTTAACGTGCTTGAAAGATTCAACTGTAAAGCCAGCATTAATACCACATGACAGTGATTTTGAATTTTAGTCTTCATGAACATAGTCTTAGCAAGTTGTGGTGAGTTGCAGTGTGCTTCTGTGATGGCCAGGTGTGTAATGTAACATCCTCAGCAATTCAGTCATAGCAGTCTGCAGCCTGCCTCGAGTAAATCAAGTGCAGGGTATACAGTGTGCACACACAAGATAAGAAGGATTTTTTTTTAATTACACAAAAAGAACTGATTCTTGTCTGTATGATATCTAATGTTTATAGTTCCACAACAGAATTGAATAAAAACCTCATCACAGCCTGCGTAAATCATCAGGCGTCTTAGCATTCTAACTTGTTCAAGGCTGTAGCAATGTTCCTGTGGCTTAAAAATAAGACTAAACGTACAAAATTTAAAAAGAAGCTATATTTTTTTATCAAATGTCTAGTTGAAAATATAGTTTTATTGAATCAGTATACGTGAAATTTTAACACATTATATTACAATTTACATTTAATCAGAGTTGATACATTCTTACGGACTCTGACTACACAGCCCTGGTTAGCACTTGTGCCTTGCAGATCAGATGCGATTACGTATTTGCCCACCATAAACTCACCAGCATAGTTAGCTGACTTTTCCTTAGCCCGCTAGAACACTTAAAGCACTATTATAATCAAATCAGAACTAGTTCAGTTCCTCCTTCCCCATTGACTACAATGCATTTCGCGGAGTTTGGCGAAGTTTGCAGACATTTATGTGATTTTGCCAAACTCGTAGCGAAGTGAACTCCACAAGGGCTTGCTCATCATTAGCTGTAAATCATACAAAAAATGGAATAGGAATATTTTTGGAGCTTGCTAAAATATTTCAGAAACTCATAGGTGATGCAGAAGTCAAAAATAAATGTAAACAATACTAAAAATAATTTGTGTCACATAATATCATATATTTTATTTAATATTCTTTGTGTAAGTGCATACTATATCATTAGTATTAAAAGTTATTTTTGGGGAAAAAGAACTCTCGGATCTAAGCCACCTACATTCTGCCTTCATTTCACTCAGCTGTAAAGAAGATCTGGACATCTCCTCTAAGCTGATTTACACTCCGCTCTCTCTCGCAGCTCCTGGAAACTGCATAGAGCTCCAGCCATCCTTCTTGGCACTCGCTCTTCTCGAGGCAACACTCACTTATTTAACTCTGAATTTCCTCTCTCCTGATTTCTTTTTCTCCTTTCTTACCTACCCCTCTCCTTTTTATCTGTGCAGCTAACCCTAGGTGACAGCGTGCTCTCACCATGCTGCTAAACGACAGATAGCTCATTAAGGCGTGCGCACAAGAATGCCGGCGCCAGTTAACCAGTGGGTAAGTGAAAGAAACCCTCAAAGCAATTAATAAATTAATCCATAGAAGTATCTCGCTGTGACATGCTCCATCGCAGTCAGGGAGGGCCAAGCATTTTCATATTCATGGAGACCTTCTGCCCCTGACCCTTGCAAATGTGAAGGGGTGACTGTACTTTGAATATGACTAAATCATTACATAATAATAATAATAATTCTGTTTTGTTACATATTTAAAATTATACCACAGATTTGGTATTTTTGCTATGTCATTTCCAAGTGCAAGTTTAACGTATATTGGAAGAAATGGAGCTGGCATCTGTGCAAAGGACCCTCAAAACTGGCCAGTAGAACTTTGAAGTAGAAGGTTTTGAGTGATTTTAGATTCAAAGGTAAAACAGCTGAACGTATGTGAGCTGTCTTTAATGCTTCCCAGCCAAATCAAATTGCGCTGAACTTGTGTGTAAATCATTTGTTCCTATGATTCTGTATCTGGTAATGGCTTTGGGCTACTTGCTAAATACTTCATTGACACTGTTACAAAATATAGCAGATTCATTTAATTGAAATAAATATATTTTGTTAGCATATTTAAAATAACTTACTAATGTTAACTTATATAACACCATATCACACATTTACATGCAGCTCAAGGTGCTTTCCACAGATTAATCAACAAAAACAAAGATATAGTACATTTAATTGGATTATTATCATTAGTTAATAATATGATAATTTCTAATAAATGTAAGTATACTAAATTCAAAATCAACCGGGTATTGTTAATCAAAATTTAACCACTAAAGTGCAAAACAAACCATCACTCTTATACGATTAAGGTTTTCTAATTAAAATACTAGCAAATCGTGCTTGCAAAAATTTCGCAAGAATAAAGCATTAATGAAACGATGATGAGGGACAGAAGAACATCGCACGTTACAGTAAGAAATTAGATTATTTTAACAAGTAGTGACTTACGAGAGGACTCAATATTAGAATAGTCACATGATTAGTATGGGATGTTATTATAGTCACAACAGCAGGAATATTTACAATACAAAGTGTAACGTGAACAGGTTAGCAGAACATATTGGATAAGACGGGAAATGCAGAGCACATGTAAGTCAGTATGTATGTAAGTGTGGCCGTCAGGTAATATAGTATACCGACGTCTATAATAATTGTCGGAAAACGCAATTTGTTGCATAATTATTATTGTCAGCGAAAATATTCCCCTGTGTGTAACCTAAAAGTACCTGTATGTTTAACCGGGGTTTCAATGTAACTGGGAAATGTCGTGTACAACTGGCCATGAGTAAAACAGGGCCTGACAAATAAACTCTGACGTTACTAAACATTTGTCGTTGTGACTTGGTGATAGTCATACAATATGCTAAACGAACGGAGAATTACCTATGCTGTAATATAAAGGGAAAGTCTTGTTTTGAGTTGTCAGTTTAATGGAATCCCTGTAGTTTTTTCGTCGTAATGTTTCTTGTTGTCTGGAAGTTTGCTGCTGCTCTTCAGAAAGGTTCCGTGTGTAATTCGTTTTTTGTTCACTGCCTAGGTGCAGACTTGCTGCCACTGATCTTCGGATAATGTCGCTCTATGGTTTGTCATATGTTGTCTTTGTTGTTCTAAGGCGTCTTGCCTGTGCTGGTTGGTCTGACGTGATGTTGATGTTTCTGCTTCTGTGTGTTGGTGTGAGTATGTAGGCCAGTGAGACCGTTTCTGTTGGTCGCAGCTTGGCTGTAGGTGCCTTTTTATTTTATCGGGAGGCTTGGGTTGAAGTGAAGGAAAAAGGACGTGTAAAATAGTCATGTCATAATGCAGTTTCGGTGAGTAACAAAGGTGGGATGCTTACCTTGAAGTGAAGGAAAGAGGAGGTGTAAAGTGGTAGTGTCATAATGTAATTTTTGTCAGTAACAAATTATGCACCGAATAAATAGTCAAATACCACAGTCGATAACTGGTCACATTGAAGAACTGAAGACTTGAAGATAAGCCTAAGACCAAAACTCTACCAGGAACACGGATTCCTTGCTATTGTTTTCGAGGGATATGGTAGTTGTGGCAATCATTGTTTATATCGAGCACGGACGGACACAAATGAAATAATATAAGGATTTATACATTAAGGCTGAAATAGAACAACCAGATCTAACTAATATATATAAAACTAAATACTTATGGTATATATCTACATTTTACCTAAGCCTGCCCAGGATTGGTTCCCTGCCTTGTGCCCTGTGTTGGCTGGGATTGGCTCCAGCAGACCCCCGTGACCCTGTGTTCGGATTCAGCGGGTTGGAAAATGGATGGATATGTAATAGCAACCCATTAAGCAGAAACCGTTTGATGTAATTAAAGTTAATGAAAAGATACAAAAGCAAATAAAACAGTCCATAGTGTTTTCTTTTGATTTAGGATGTAGTTGAAATTCTTGATTCCTGAATGTGATTGTTTGACCAGATGACACGGAGGAGAGGAAAACAAAAAACTCCTACAATGGGTCATAGGAGAAAGAATAAATCTCTGGAGGGCCACAGTCGGAAGAAAGAAATGCGTTAGTTAGATCTGATGGTAATCAGTTTGTGCATCTTGAAAGTCTGAATGACCTAGGCCAGCTGGTCACCCGCCTTCCTCTATTTGTTTGAGTTGAGAAATTGGACTGCGTTCATTAGAAAACACTGCAGCATATGGAAGCAAACAGAGTATCTGTGGAAATGGAATTAAAGTAACATCCTGTGCACAGCTCTACTATGTATACAATGTACGTGTACACTGTAGCATCACAGACACTCAGTCTTTCCATAATTTTACTTGCCCGACTTGCTTGTGCTGCAAAGTCCAAATCACGTGGTATCCCCTGCACAACTGTTTCAGCTACTTTCACCTAGCTTGATGCGGGTGTCAAACCAAATTATATTCCCAGTGAGGATCATTGTATTTTTATTAGTGTGTTAGCCACTAAAAGTCTGACAGATGTCACAATTGCTAAAGCACTCAGACTCCAGTGCTAGAGCTGGAATTGGATAAGTATTTTAAAACTCTGACTCCACAGGCCTGTCTCTGACTCATTGATAAGGTTTGAGAAACTAATATATCCATGATCAAGATCAGTGCCAAGAAATTCAAGCTTCTTACCTACATTTCTTGGCACCTGTGTCTTGAACCGCAGCAAGCTTTCTTATTTAGTTACGATACCTAGAGTCAGTAGATGCCCAGGTATGGTATTTCAGTGCAAATAAACTCAGTTTATCAACACACAGCATATTTATATGCTGCCAAATAATATGCAGCACAAATTAAAATTAAAAATACCTAATTTATGAATACATTACTTAAAATGTACAGAAGACCCCCGCAAAGTCCCAGTTCAGAGTTCGCGGCCTCAGTCATTCGCGGATTTTTCCTTAGAACCTATCTTATAATTGGTAGCGGAAACCACAAAAATCCTCCGCAATTTTTATGGCTTTTTTCGTGGCAATGCTGTACTATAGAGGGAGCAGGAGGCAACTGTAGAGGAAAACACGGCTTGGGAATTTGAAAGTAGCCAATAGAATTTGAAACTGTAACTCCAAGCAGTCCCTGCAGTGGCTCTGATTGGTCTTCTGCTGATTGGTCTCTCTGTCTGCCTTCTGCTGGGTTACCTGTACTTATTCGTTTTGACCTGGATCGTTTTGTGATTGGTGTCTGGATTGTCTGTCATCTGCCTGTGTACATGAGGACTGTAAATGGATTCATGGCCATCCTGCAAAGAAAGGAGCGCTCCTGAACCCGTCCACCCGTCTTCACCATTTCAGGAACTAGTGGCAGGACTATCTTTACATTCCCATTTAATGTGTGGGTCTCTGGACTATCTATTTTCATCATTACATTTCATCCGTTGACGTTTTTCAAGAACATTTTTCATGATTTACTTTGTGTGTTTTGTTTGTGCTTTGTTGTATTTAATGTGTAATCGCCGTAAAGGGAACAGGGGTGTTTATCGTTTTCATTTATTTCATTTGTTTTCATTGCATTCTTTTATTTGCTGTTTGATTATCGGTTTGCCTTGTTTTTGTCTCTGTTTGTGAGTGCGTGCGGGTCGGGTCAAGGTTGGGTGCGTCCCTGGAATCTCCGCCATAAAAATAAATAAATCGCTGTCTTCTCGACGGTGTAAATCTTAGCGGCACCGGACTGCTACAGCATTATTCATTTTTCCTTGCTGCTGATTGACTGTGATGCATCTCCAGCTGAGTGTTCTTGTGTTTTCCTTTTTGTTCCTCTTAACCTTTAAACCACCACAACTGGCTATAGTCGTTTCCCAGTGCCATTTGCGAGCACGCAGGAGCTCTGTCAGTGCCGTACATTCATTGAGCGGCCAGCTCATGACCACTGCCAGCCCATTGTGAGCAAGACATGGACGCTCCTCAAAAAACCCCTCTTAAAAAACGCAGATAGACTACCTTCACATTGCTCCCTTACTTGCTGGGCTTACTTGCGGCTGCTCTGTCGCATGATATGCTTCTTGCACGACGCTACACATACTTAAAAACCTGAACAGCACCTGTCCTTTTCTGCTGATTGCTTTGTTTCTCTCTCCTCCCCCAGACCATCCTCTGCTCCTGTTGGGGGTCCCGCTCCCGTAGTGCTCCTCTATGATGTTTGTCTATTATTTAATCGAGAACTAACTGCATACTGAGCTCGTTTTACTTCTGAAAGAGACATGTTTGTTTGAAGTGTTTGAATAAAGTTCCTGTCTCTACAATCTCATGTGTTTCTGTGCAATTCTGTGACCGAAGTGTGACACACTGCAGCCTCACTGTCCCTGGGATTGAGCTGCTGCACTAGACTAGCCTGCCAGCGTCAGCGCTTACCTCTGTGTGCTTGAGTGCAGCCAGTTCAAGCTCAGTTGGCTTGGTGATTTACTGAATTTCATCCATTACGTCAATTGCACCTTGTACATATTGTTCCAGTAGTTTTTAAAATAGTTTTTACAGTTCATTAGCAGTGTGTAAAATGATCAGTGTTGCAGTAATTGTGATGCTCTTTGCATGAAAAAAATTGTTCCATTAAAATTTCACATTTTCTTTGTGAATTATGACGTTTACTTAAAGTGCAGCAAAAAAGTATTTGGCGTCCAAGAACGCATTAACCCCCAAGTATGTGGCAGTTTAAGGGTTAAAGCCCCAGGATGCCACCGAAATGAAAACGCGCTTGCATGAATTACAGTACATATAGTGGTAACATCAGTATTTTACATTCTAGCATGGCGGGAGACATAACAGTACAGTACTGTACAGTATACGGGTTTACCTTTACATTTTGTTAATCAACAGCTCTAGTCAGGGTATACTATGCTAAAGGAGTGAGTCTTCAGCCAGATTGTAAAAACTTAGAAGAGCATCTCTTATATAAACAGGTAGATTGGGGCCCTGCAGCTTAAAGCTCTGCCTTTCACTGCTATTTTGTTAATCCTTTGAATCTCTTATAGGCCAGTATCTGGAGATTTTAAAGCATGCATCAGTTTGTATGTAATGATAAGTTTGAATAGTAAGTTGGGCCTCAACCATTTAAAGCTTTATATGTAAGAAAGAGGATTTTAAAGCATGCATCAGTTTGTATGTAATGATAAGTTTGAATAGTAAGTTGGGCCTCAACCATTTAAAGCTTTATATGTAAGAAAGAGGATTTTGAAAAGAGCTCTAAGCTTAACTGGAAGCTGGTGTAACAACTATAGCACAGGGCCAATTTAAAGTCACCAGTAATCCTAAACACACACACGTTAGGGTTGCACGCTATACTGACACACTGTGTATTCTATAAGCCCCACCTCCCTGATTGTGCTGGAGAATTTAAAGAGGAACTGCTACTAGTATTGACCCAGGGTGTAGGAAGGCAAGGAAGAGCTTTGAATGTTCCATAAAAACAGGGAAGCGTGTGATTGTGCAGTGCAATAGGTAGGCTGGAATGAAAAGAGGGTGTCACACACGTGTGCTTGGGAGAAAGTTTATGGGCTCAAATAGATGTAGCTTACCCGCCGAACCGGGGGTTGGAGTGGCCCTCTAATTCTTCTTTCCTCTCTCCCGGCAGAACAACTGAAGAAACCACCCAATAACATCACTTCTGATTCCAACCCTCAAGATCACGCCTCTTCATAACATCACTTCCTGTAGATCCAACTATACAGGGTGTCCCAAAAAGAATATCGGAGTTTCAAAGAGCTATATTTATTGAATTATACAAGCATATACAAAAACTGTTATATTCACGTGTTTCCCACATTGTTCTTAAATGTTCTATGTGCCCCCCATGAGTAACTGTAACAATATCGAGTCGGTATTCAAATTCCTGCCAAACTCTCTCTAACATATCGCGATTGACGCTCTGAATGGCAGCCGTTATGTTCAACTTCATTTTGTCCAAAGTTGTAGGCATTGGTGGTTGGAACACTAATCCTTTGACGTATCCCTAAAGGAAAAAGTCACATGGGGTGATATCTGGGGATCTTGGAGGCCAATGGTGGAGTGACAAATCTTGATTCCCAGATCTTCCTATCCAACGTTGGGGATAGGTCTCATTTAGGAAATGCCGCACTAGAAGAGACCAGTGAGGTGGTGCCCCATCCTGTTGATAAATGAAATCAGCTGGTTCTTGATCATCCAATTGAGGAAACAGCCAATGTTGCAGCATTTGCAGGTACACAGCCCCTGTTACTATGGTTCCTTCAAAAAAGTAAGGACCAGAAACTTTCGACTTAGAAATCACGCAAAAAAGTTAGTCTTGGGGGAGTCTCGTTCATGTTCGATAACTGCATGAGGGTTTTCTTCACCCCAAATTCGTACATTATGACGATTTACCTTCCCACTAATGTGAAACATGGCCTCATCACTGAAGATAATCAAGGAACAAAAATCTTCATTAGTCTCCAGATTTTGCTGGATGAAAGTTGAAAACTCAACTCGACGAGTCTTATCCCCTTGTCTAAGACCCTGAACCAACTGCAGAGAATACGGTTTCATAACCAACCGGGGTCAGAGAATTCTCCATACACTTGACTTCTGTAACTCATGACTTGCTCGTCGAACTGATTTCGATGGGCTCCAAGTGAATGCAGTTTGCATTTGGGAACATTCTCAGCAGAGGAGGAAGTTTGAGGTCACCCGGTGCTTTTACCTTTGCAGATACACCCAAAATTGCCGGTACCATCGACGGATATTATTGTCATTCGGAGGGTCAGTCCCATATTTTTGACGAAATGCCCACTGCACAGTAACAACCGATTGAGTTCTGGCGAATTCGCAAACACAAAAAGCTTTTTGTTGTGGCACAGCCATAACTGCAAAGTAACTAATCAAAACAACACACTGTTAGCTTTTTGATAAGCACTAGCACCATCTACCGGCAACGAAATGAAACTAGATTAATTCCTCAAGATGCCACTAGGTAGCTCTACAGTCTGTGATGAATGGGCGCCAAGCTACAGTTCTTTGAAACTCTGATATTCTTTTTGGGACACCCGGTATATACTACCCTCATTTCCTTTTGTGCCAGTTCAGTTTTGAACTCAATTTTTTGTTTTGTGCGACAGTATATGTGGGATCTCCCCAAATCTTTGATGGTGTTCTTGTGCTTATTTTAAAAGGTTTGGAGGTTTAGTGGGTGAATTATCCATTATTTACTTTGGTGCCATTGGTACTGAAGTGTGAAAGCTGGCATTGATAATGAAGTCAAAATTTTAGTACCAATCCAACACCAAAATACATATATCCCTGGTATGCAAAATCTGCTCTCACTCCACAAGTGAAATGCAGCAACCGTCCCTTAACCCCATTTTCTTGTCTCATGACCCATAAGAGACCTTGGAGTACACAGTTACATGCTTTTTTGAAACTCATAAATACACAGAGTTGTTGTGCTCCTGTGGCCCCTCAAGTATCTTGGCTTGCCAAGTCTTATTTTGTTTGTGATTTTTATCGAGAGGTATCAAGACATAGCTGAAGACTGAAGGGTGTGCAGTTTGAGCACCTATAGACTACAACTCCACTGTTTGCAGAAGATGTTGTCCTCTCAGTGTCATCAGAATGAGATCTCCATTGCACACCGGAATGTTTGCAGCAGAGCAGGATGTGGTTGGGATGAGAAATTAGCACTTTTAAATCTGAGGTGCCAGTTCAATCCACTCCATTGTTCAAAATTGTTTTGTTAAGGATTAGTTATGTCATGCCAAAAACATGTTACTGCCAGACTGATAACATTTTATACTTTGTTCAAAAAAAATGCTAATTAAACTGATACCTTTTAGAATGGGGAAAAATAGGATGAACTGTATTTGTAGATGTCAGATTGTTCAAACCTCAACAGGAGAGGAAGGTTGATTTACTGGACCTCTTGCCATTTTAGTTGAATACTTCAGGGTTAAACGCTGCCCCACGCGGAGTACTTCTTTCACCCTGGAGTCTCCATCATGAGTGAGGAGAGAGGTGATTATGAAATTGATCAATGAAGTAGTGCAGATGTAGCAATTTTATGAATGTCATACTGAACAATGGTGAAGCCAAGAGCCAGATGTGGTGGTTTCTGTGTGATGTTAAGATCTCCCCTGGGTGACTACCTGGAAATTTTTACCAAGCACATACCATTGTAGAAAGACTTGGGGGCAGTTGTAAAACTAAAGATACACTGTAGGAATTAAGTCTCTGTGTTGGTAGTGTCACAAAAACCAGAGACAAGAGTCATAAAAAGGTTTGAGACCGCCACCCGTATAATGCCCCCTGGCTGCAAAATGGGTAAATTGTTAGCACTGATGTGCACAGATCAGAGTCCAAGATAGAACTCACTAATTTAGGAGAATATGGCGGCTTTAAAGGCCAGAAAGGGAAGTGAAGTCATCAAGGGCGGAAGCGGAAGGGTCCTCTTCCATAGGTTTGCACCCGGACGTAACTTCATCAAAAGAGCTGCAACCGGCAGGCTCTTCATCCATGGGTTCTACACAGGAAGTGACATCATCCAAGGGCATGGAACCAGAAGTGACATAATTATACCCGGAACTGGAAGTGACATCATCAGGGTCAAAACTGGAAGTGATGTCATCAGGGCCAGGTGGAATTTCCCGTGAATGGTCTGCAGGAAAGTGAGAAAAAGATCCGCACATTCTGCCACCCCCTGGTCTGGTGTGGAATTACACTCATTTAGACTCTTCAGCTGCCTCCCATGCGCACAAATGTGACAGTAGTCTGTTAAAAGGACTGGAGGAAGTTGCTGGAAATAGGTAAGACTGGTTTGCCCAGCTCATTGTATTGCTGCTGTGGTCCTCATCAGGAAAACTGGAATGAAATGAAAATGATGATGCTGTTGAGATGTTGTAGAAAAAAAGCAGAGTCATAAGGAAAAACCCATACAAGCTCAGAGAGAACATGTAAACTGTACAAGTGCACGATTCTGAAGCTTTAAGGCTACAGTGCTAACCATTGCAGCACTGTGCCGTCCATTGTTTACAGTATTAATATTTATTTTTTCAACTGATGCTTTTATCAAAAGTGACATACAGAGCACACGTATGTGACGTGACTCAATCAAGACTCCACATCGAGTCAATGGTGTGGATTGAACTGGCAGCCTTGTGGAGTACTACCTGATGTCTAAGCCAATTAGACAATGCCGCCTTTAGAAAACCACTCGCTGTCCAGTGTTTTGAAATGGATTGTATGTTTATGGTTTCTTACCAAATGTTGGTTCTCATATTTGCATGTTAACTGTTTTCAGAAGCAAATTTGATGCAAATGTCCGCATTTCAGCTGTTCTGTTTTGAAAGCACTTAGAAACAAGCTTGGCCTCTGTGTTTCATTGTAGAAGTCATCGTCCATTACAGTGATGAGCAAATATGCCACTAATCAGGCGTGATATAAAGGTGTGATACTTGTGGCTGCAGAAGGCAAACAGTAGTGTTTTTATCATGGCTATGATAATAAAAATCCATATCTTTATCCGTTGAGCTGTATGAAGATTAATTTCTCAAAATGTCGAGGCTTCCTGTTGAGGGTAATAACAAATGTCACATTCTGTTATTGAACTTCTGAGGGAGATGGATGCTTATACGAGTCTGGATCCCTAAGGCTGTTTAATACAAGCGCTCCATGACGCTTGGGTTTGTTGGCTCAACTGTCTAACAGCCTGTGGTTCACGCAGCTCAGCGGGCTCCCTCCTCTGTGGCAGCTGTTCACACAGTGGGCATGAGAGGAAATGCTACTGAGCTATAATGGCTCTGTGTTCATTAGTTGAGTTGTTTGCCTTATTGGCCTGATAAATATTACAGTATTTTTGAGGCTGGTAAATTTGTAGTAAACATACCAATATTTAAATGTAATAAAATAATGTTTATTTTTCTGGAACTTTTTCTTATATCTACACCTGCTCTTGAACTTATTCAAACCCCATTGCAAATTAGGTTTATTGGCAGAATTTACAAACTTTCAGCTGTTTGCAATAAACAAGTCAAACAAGAACCATTAAAATAGCCCAACACAACTAATATTCAACACAAAATGCCACATTTAATGACAACTGGAGTTTCACAATTATTCAACCCCTTCACAGCAAACATCTTTAGTACTTAGTAGAGCGCCCTCTTGCTGTTATGACCTGCTGCAAACATGACACATAGCCAGACTCCAGCTTCTGGGAGCGTTCCTGAGAAATCTTAGCCCCTTCCTCGTGTTCAATGGCCTCCAGCTCACTAATATTATTGGGTTTGCTTGCTGCAACCTCCTTTTTTAGATCCTACCAGAGATTTTCTAAGGGGCTCAAGTCCAGCGACTCTGGCAGCCAGTCTGGAATCTTCCAGGACTTTTTCTGAAGCCAAGCCTTGGTGGACTTTGAGGTATGCTTGGGATCATTGTCCTGTTGGAAGGTCCAGTGAAGCCCAAGCTTCAGCTTCCTCATGGACATCTTGACATTTTCTCCTAGGATTTCATGATACCTGACTGAATCCATCTTGCCCTCCGCACATTGTAGGTCTCCAGTGCCAGAAGAACCAAAGCTGCCCCAGAGCATCGCTGAGCCACTGCCATGCTTCACTGTAGACAAGGTATTCTTTTCAGCATATGCGTGATTCTTCCTCCTCCAGACGTACCCACTGATCCATAGGCCCGAAAAGTTCCAGTGTTGTTTCATCGCTCCACAGAACAGAATCCCAAAACTTCTGTGGCTTATTGATATGGTTTTGAGCGTATTGGAGTTTAGTTTTCTTGTGCTTTTGGGTCAGTAGTGGTGTATGTTTTAGAATCCAGGCATGGAGACCATCAGTGTTTAGTATGTGCCTTACTGTCGAAAGTGAAACCTCAGTGCCAGCTGCCACCAAGTTTTGCTTTGGGTCTTTTGCAGTCACTTGAGGGTTTTTGGCCACCTGCCACCTCGGAAAATCTGATGGCAGCTGTTGACAGCTTCTTCTTTCTGCCACTTCCAGGTAGTGTAGCCAGTGTTCCTTCAACTTTGAACCTGCAAACCGTGCTTCCCAGTGACGTGCTGTGAGGTTTATGGCTGATGAGGCACTTACTCCTTCAGAGTCAGATTTACAAATATATAAACCCAAAAGAGTAGCTTATTAACTAATCAATTGGCAGCATACACATTGACTACTGGTTATGTTTCATATATCATTGGCATTCTTTACACACACACAGGTAAGGTGCATATTTGGCTAAGAAAAAGCGTTACGTTTATAGCAGTGAAAGAGAGTGCATTCGCTCTGCACCCTCCATGTGTTCTAAATTTGCCGTTGCAGTTCCACAATTCATACTCATTCGTTACAAATGAAAGTATAGAGTGGTATAAAGAAAAGTATTTCAATTTTGACCTTAATTGAAATATTTAGTTTTTAATTCTGATACTTTAGTCAATTTTAACAACAAGAAAAACAAAAGAATATTTTATTTAATGTCAAATTTTAGTTATCCCTTAGTTTGCAGCAAACCTTTTAGCTCCGGCATTTGTTTTCTGTTATTTATCACTTCCTGTTTTGACTGAAAGTCCAGTTTTGAGAAATTTTTAATTTTGGCAGTCAGACGGAACAAAAAATAAAAATAAACCGCTGCAGTGCACTTGATTTTCTGATTTTGCTAACTTAATTTGGCTCCTAGAGCCTCTGCATTGAAGAACAGCAGCAACAAGCACCTGTTGGGCTCACATCCACCCCCTTTAATGCGGTATGGTACTGTCTACCTCACATTGTGTCTTTTCACTGCGGTTTTATGTCTGATCACACACATTCATTAAAGATATTAGCCTGACTATGGAAAGTCAGGGTGTATAATAAATAGCAACAGTCAGTCAGTCATTGTCCAACCTGCTATATCCTAACACAGGGTCACGGGGGTCTGCTGGAGCCAATCCCAGCCAACACAGGGCACAAGGCAGGAACAAATCCCGGGCAGGGTGCTAGCCCACTGCAGGGCACACCCACACACCAAGCACACACTAGGGACAATTTAGGATCGCCAATGCACCTAACTTGCATCTCTTTGGACAGTGGGAGGAAACCAGAGCAACCGGAGGTAATCCACGCAGACACGGGGAGAACAAGCAAACTCCTCGCAGGGAGGACCCGGGAAGCAAACCCAGGTCTCTTTACTGCGAGGCAGCAGCGCTACCACTGCTCCACCCAGACAGGCATGTGCCAATTGCACACATCAACCCAGCGTGTGAGGGAGAGCGCAGTCCGAGGTGAGGTGAGGCTTGTTGCTGCCGCACCTCGCGACTCACTCATGTATTGGAACAGGAAATGTACAAATTCAGCAATTTCGACTATAAAAATGATCAAAATTATTGGAATCATACAGAAAACAAATTTATCGCACAGACCAGTGGACAGATTTATTTTATGTTATCATCATTAGTTTTTTTACTTTTCATGATGACTTGCCTCCCCTGACTGCACGTCCCTGGTGCTTCCAATGTTATGTCAACATTCGGTGCCTTTGATATCTTTTTGTATCCTTGACCCTGTTTTTGCAGTGATCTCTCCTCTTAACTATTTGGACAATTCTCTTGACTTACCCATATCTCTAACATGCACTCAAAAGTCACTGTGAACACAACCCTAGCCAGTCCAGGTATTTGATGTGTTCTCTCTGAAGCACATCTGATACAACTAATAAGGCCCTTGATCAGTTGCATCAGGTGAGCTTCAGATGACACCTGATTTGCAAATGTGTGCTCTTATGGGGGGATTCTATTCAGGGGATTAAATAATTTTGAGACTGCAATAGTCATAAAAAGTGACATTTTGTGTTTAGTGTGGAGTAGCCACTTGTAATATTAGTTGTGTTTAGTAGTCTTGTTTGATTTTTTTATTGCAAACAGCTGAAAGTTAGTAAATTTTGCAGATAACCCTAAATTGCAATTGAGGTTAAATAATATTGAGTTCAACTATACTGTTGTGCAGTATTATGGTATTTATGCTGTTATTATGATGCTAGTTATTGGTTCTGCTCTTTTTATGCCTTTTTAGTTTGCTTCAGCAACTGAGGTCAGGATATCAAGATGCAGCTGAGAGTGTGAAGGTGTCTAGCTGGGAAGGCTGGGGGTAGCATCATGCATCATGGCCTTATAAAGACGATGTTGTTCTCTTTGTTTCATTTGATTGTGAACTTTGGTACGCACTGAAGTGATTCGTTGCCGAGTGTGAAGCAGCAAGGATGAGGATCAGCTCCCCTAATTCTGAGGTCATGGTTGTTCTCCAAGTGAGGGGTAAGGGTGGGGACAACTGCCCTTAGTGGAGGAGTTCAGGTATATCAGGATTTTGTTCACAAGCGATGGAAGAAGGCAATGTGAGATGGGTAGATTGGAGCAGCGGCAGTAGTTCTGTGGGCACTGTACCAGTCCATTGTGGTAAAAAGGTGATGAGACTAAGGACAAAACTCTCCATTTTACTGAGAAGTCGGTCTACATCCCAGTCCTCACCTGTGGTTGTGAACTGTGGGCAATGACCGTAGGAATGAGATTGCAATGACTACAAACGACAGAAAGAGGGTTAATTTATGATAGAATGGGAAGCTCGGCAATTCAGGAGAGCCTTAGAGTAGAGTTCTTCCAGATGAAGAGGAGCCACTTGAGGTGGTTTGGACATGTTATAAGGATGCCACCCAAGCAGCTTCCTGTGGAGCTGCTCCAGGCAAGTGACACTAGAAGGAGACCCTGTGGCAGACCCAGTACCTGCTTGGACGGATTATATCTCTCAGTTGACTTTGGAATGTCTGGAAATTGCCCATGAAGAACTGGAATTTATAGCTTGAGACAGGGGGGTCTGAGCTGACCTTGCTTGGCTTGCTGCCTCCTTGACTCTCACCAGGAAATCCAATGTGAGAAGGTGAGATAAGAACAAAACTAGTATTTATGGTGTGGGCAAAATTATTTAAGAAAACCACATTAATCAAATGAAAAATCTGAAGGAACAAGGAAAACACTAAGTTCATAAAAACAAGAATTCCTATATCCATAGAATTCATAGAAACACTTTTTCAGTCCACATCTTAAGAAAAAAGTTTTAAAATGGAACATTTGGACATATTGTTTGACATGTTAATCTGAATAAGTCTATTAAATGTTCCTCTTTATTTCTTAGGCGGAGTGGTGGCTCTGAGATAAGGGGTCTGTGTATTCAATCAGAAGGCTGCAGGTTTGAATCCCAGACCCAAATGCCAGAAGTGATTCCACTCCATTGGGCCCTTCAGCAAGGCCCTTAACCTGCAATTGTTCCGTCCAGGGTATGATGTTAACTCAGGGTTTGGTAGCAGGTAGCTGTGGCACTCCAGCCACTGTAAAAGAACCTCGTACTATTCCATTCCATTCGAGCTGAGGTGTTGCCCGCTGCACGTCTGCGCTTGGGTCTCAATTTGGGATCCTGAGGTGGTTTACTGTGGCAATGTGATGTATCAGTGTATGCCCCAGGTCTCTTTATTTCCAGGAATTATGTACATCTCGTACAGATTACAATTGAAGGATCGGACTCAAGGGGGGTCGACTTATTCTCACTATAAGTCATTTCTTTCTTTTTCTCTCTCTAAATGCATATGCTCTATCTCTTCTTAAAAGCAGGGACTGCTGGCGCCTATCTCAAATAGCATAGGTTCAAGGCAGGAGCAAACCTTGAACAGGGCGCCAGCCCATCGCAGGGCAAATATACACACTTCCCAGCCACACACTGCAGTCAATTTAGGATGATCAGTTCACCTAACCTCCATGTCTTTGGACTGTGGGAGGAAACTAATGCAGACACGGGGAGAACATGCAAACTCCACGCCAGGAGGACTTGGGATGTGAACCCTGGTCTCCTTGCTGCCGAGGCAGCAGCACTACCACTGCGGCACCAGGCTGTCCCACTTGTAAAGTATACTGTTTAAAAATATTAAAGAAGACGTTAAGGAGCTACAATGTTTAATTAAATGTGCTTTGGAAAAGTGTTAGGCACCCTGTCTGCAAAATATTTTAAAGACCACTCTCAGCCCAGAATGTAATATTAGCATTCATATTGTTCAATCTATCATTTAATTTGTAAAGTTTCAAATAATGAAGACTAATGAGAAATCCAGAAATAGCGCTTTGGCTGACATATTGTAGCAGCCAAACATGCCAAAGAAAGGTTAAATACGACCAGCAAAGTGTCCTTTACACCTCTCTTTTGCACAGTAAGCAAACACACTGTGATTCTCAGTACTGATAAATGATCTGTTTTCATCAAGCATTCTGGGTTAAAAAAAAAATTAAGTTATTCTCCACATCCCTCGGAAAACTCCCTACAATCCTGCCTAATAATATATTAAATGATGATGAGTAGAAATAATTTTTGTTAAGAACACTCATAGATGTTAGAAAGGAAAAATTTATGTCAACTAAAGAATATTACGGTTTAAAAAAATACCACAGTCATTTGACGTTTTTTAATTCACAGCAAATGTCAAATAAAAAAGGACATGAAGTAGTTTTGGATTGCTGGGGAAATTCTCTCGCAGATCTTTATTCTATATAGAAGGTTTCATAGAGCCAGTGTTAATATAGCAGATCATCTGTGGCTCAGGTCTGGAGTGTAAAATGGGGAGGTATGTGTTTTACTTCACAACACATGAAGAACTAAACATATTTATAAAATACAAGAAAATTGTGATTATAGTGAGCAGCAGCTTGTTTGATGGTCAGACATACAAGTACAAATGTCACTGTACTTATGTATATGTGACAGAAAATGTGAACTTTTTATCAGATTTTTTGCTAGTTTTTATTTTTTTTTGTTATAAAGAGATAATACTGTAATACTTTTGCATCCCAGTTCCTTCCTGAATGTAGTTTGCGTGTTCTCCTTATATTCTACCCACTATCCAAAAACATGCAGGTTAGGTGAATTAGTGATGCTAAATTGACCCTGGTGTGTGCGTGGGTGTGTGTGTGTGTGTGTGTGTGTTTGCCCTGTGATGGACTGGCTCCCTGTACAGGGTTTGTTCTTGCTTTGTGTCCTGTGCTAGGTGTGATAGGCTCCAGCCCCAATCCCCTGTGACCCAGGTTTGGATTAAGCAAGTTGGAAAATAACATGACGTGACTGTAGTTTTGTTTGGCATATGACACTTTTGTGTTTATGAACCTGCATGCAGGTATGTGGGAAAATAATCTTCTGTTCTTCTCAGTTATGTTAGTGTACTGTATGTAAATCATGAGGATACTAGGAAAAAATACACAGGGAAATGCAATCGGTCACACACAAGCATTTATTTATGCAAAAACAGCAGAATTTCCTCCTTTCCCTAATGAGCCTAGCAAACCTAGAAATAATTGCAATTCCTCTTTAATACAAATCTCTTACAGCATATGATCTGAGAGAAATATATAATTATATAATGTACAGTATACTAATGTTTCATTGCCAGGGTTTTCCCCTGACTTGTATTTATTTTCTATCTCTTATATATATTTCTCTTCTGGTTCGTCCTGCTTCCACTTCAAAACCAGTCCCGCCCACACACAACCAACACGGCATTTCTCGATTCCTATTCGTCGTCTTCCATGTCATGCACTATACTGGCCTGCTGAGCATAATGCATCCAACAAGTACTCGAGGTGCTGCCACAACGGTAAAGTGGCTTTACCACCCTTGCGGGAGCCACCTGTGTCTTTACAACAGCTTCTTACACAGCAAACATCAGAAGCTAAAAATGATCGTGAACACATTCGAGAATACAACTCTTCTCTAGCGTTTGCTTCCATGGGTGCACAGATAACTCAACCTCCTGTCCATGGACCATACTGTTTTAAAATACATGGGCAAATTTATCACCAAATCTCTCCACTATACGCTAACACTTCTACCTCTCCAAGATGTGGACAGTTGTATGTTTTTGACACAGTGCAAGTTACTAAAGTACGCTTACAAAATAATGCAAATTCTGCATGCAGCGAAAATGTACTTCTCCGGCTAGATTCCATGCTCAGAACCATCAGCCCCTTCGCTAAATCATATAAACACATGCATGAAATCGCTCAGTCCAATCCAACAGCATCTGTACGAATGGTTTTCAAGGAAACCCCTAGGCAGGATTTACGACAATACAATGCCCCGACAGGTCACACCGATGTTGCAGCGATTTTCGTTGGAGAAGATGGCGAACCGCCTTCCAAAAGGGACATTTGCATCTATCCCATAGGCAACTCCTGTAAACATATTTCCACGCTCAATATGAACTGCGATCCTATGGTTTACCTACTTTTATTCCCTTACGGAGATATTGGCCTGCACAAAGATTTACAACATGTTACCGATAAAAGAAGCGCCAAGTGAATAAGGCTTACTCAATGCCAATTTTACGTGTACAGATTAGCAATGAGGAATACATTTAGTATTTTGCACTCCAGCGGCAAACTATTCCAACAGTACGTCGTAGATGCGTGTGTTAAAACAGAGGACACGCGTCTCAACTATCTGAGATTACATCAACAAGATCTGCGCGTTGAACTATCAGACGCACTGCAAGCAAACGCTGAAAATAAGAACGTTCGTGTAGGCAAAATTATCATATTACCGTCCACATTTCCAGGAAGTCAAAGATACATGCAGCAAAACTATCAGGATGCCATGGCCATAGTACGTAAATTTGGAAAGCCTGATTTATTTATCACTTTCACATGTAATCCTGCTTGGCCGGAAATTCTATATGCACACTGCGTCTTTCAGGAAGTATTTATTTCTTCTTGATTTCTGAATTCCTTTCTCACCATTTTCCGTTCCTATTCTTACACCGCTGTATGCTACGGCGGGCGTCGGCTAGTTAGTAATGTTTTAGTTAATTTTGAATTATTATTTCATTGTATTCCTGTCTTTTTTTTTTTTGCTTATAATTTCATTATATACTGAATCTATTCCTTGTGCTTTGTGGGTAGACTTCCAAGAACAGGGGCAACCTGACATAACTGCTGGTAGGTTGTCATTCTGGCACTCTACTCCAGTCAGCCAGAGAGAGCCAGCAGTGGATCATTGAGTTTGTTAGGAGTTCATTCTGTAAGGATTGTTTCATTGTTGATATTTGTTTATGAACTTTTCACTTCTGTTTTAGGATTTTGTTTTTGGAACTTAGCTGACGTGGATCGCTGTTTTAGGCAAATCCCTTTTTACTGTTTTGTTATATTTTCCAGATGTTGCTAACATTATGTTCATTTATAGCGATTGCATTTATAAAGATTGAACATCTAAAGCCAGCTTCCCATTTTGAAGCCTGTGTAAGCTGCAGCCTGTACGTAGGAGTTGGAGGCTGGCTGACTTAGAGGGAGTGTGTTTTTGCCTGCTTTATGGTCTTTTGGACTGCTTGCATGACCCATTTCATCTTGCCTGAGACTCCTGAATACAACACAAAGGTGCATGGCAACCCATCCAAGGCCAATTAGTGCTTCATCAAATGTATCGACAGGGCGTTGATACTGGTACTGCCCACTTTCTGAAGTACAGTAGACCCCAGCGAAGTCACAGTTCAGGGTTCGCGGATTCAGTCATTCGCGGATTTTTCCTTAGAACCTAACTATTAATTGTTAGTGGAAAGCGTGAATATCCTCCGCAATTTTTTATGGCTTTTTTCGTGGCAATACTGTGCTGTTGAGAGAACAGGAAGCAACCGCTGAGGGAAATGCGGTTTGGGATGGTGAAAGTAGTCAATCCAAGAGCGTTACTCATTTCTCCTTGCTGCTGATTGACTGCTGCCCTGTGACGCGTCTCCAGCTGAGTGTCCTCGTGGTTTCCATTTTGTTATTCTTAAGCACACAAGATGTTGCCGAAACACCCAGCACCTTCTAAGGCTTCTGGCACTGAGCCTAAGTGCCAGAAGAAGTTTAAACACTCCAGGAGTAGGTTGAACTACTGGATTTGCTCTGGGAACTAAAAAGTTATGCTGCAGTAGCACTCCACTATGGCATTAATGCAAACACCACACGCTACATAAAGAAGAACGAATCAGCAATCTGGAGTACCGTATCTGTAAGTTTCTTTGATAGTACCAAAAAGGTAATGACCGTAAGGAATAAAAATATCGTCAGGATGGAATCTGCCTTGGCACTGTGGATCACCGACTGCAGGAAGAAGAACATCCCCTTGGATGGTAACATCATCCGTGAGAAAGCATGGAAATTGTACGGAGTGGTGGCTCTGAGGGTAGGGATCTGCACTGGCAATCAGAAGGTTGCCGGTTCGAATCCCGTAAAATGCCAAAAGGGACTCTGCTCAGTTGGGCCCTTCAGCAAGGCCCTTAACCTGCAATTGCTGAGCGCTTTGAGTAGTGTGAAAAAGCGCTATATAAATGCAAAGAATTATTATTATTATTATTATTAGCAGCAGTTTGCTACAGGAGACGATGTAGCAACTTCCCATCACAATGTTCCTGAAACCTATAAAGAAAAGCCAGCACGAAACCCCACCAGAAGAAGACCTGTCCAAAGATACGACTCCTCCTGAAGCGCCTGAATCTGCATCATACTGCACAGCTACTTCATCATCATCATCATCAATATCATTCATCATTGGTGAGTACCCGTACATTTTACTGTATTTTAATTAAATGAAATTATGTGTTTACTCTGCTTATAACAAAGAAAACGACAGCACATACCAAAGAAAATGCGCTTGCATGAATTACAGTATGTATAGCGGTAACATCTGTATTTTACATTCTAGCACCGCGGGAGACATTGCAGTACAGTACTGTACAGTATACGGGTTTACCTTTACACTCTATTTTTAGGTCATGTATTAATGTATTAAGCTGCGTTTGGAACGAAATTAAAGTGTTTTGGGGGCATACTGTATTTAGGGTTTAAACTATAAATATAGACATTTAAAAGGCATTTTTTAAACCACATCCAAAAGTCACGGTTTTTCACAATTCGCGGGTGCTCTAGGAACGTAACCCCCGCGAATTTTGGGGGTGTACTGTATTCATTCTGCTCCTACTAAAACTCTGTCTTACTCATACAACAAAAATATTGTTACACTTGCGCTAATATTTATTCAATCTGATTTACTGAACCTGAGCTGCTTGACTTGTCGGTATAGCATGAATTGTATGTATCCATAATATAAAATGTGGATTAGCATTCTAGGACTCTTAAACATTCATCATGGGAGGAAAAATGGCAGGAGGTTTCCTGTTCCATTGAAAAATTGAAAAAATTGACTTTGATATATGTCAAGAGTTTATTCTGGTCATTGTAATAACTTTAAAATCAAATTTTAGAGCCATTTCAGTTTTGCCGCAGCCAACTTACATTTTTTCCTGCACTAACCTAGATATTGCTTTTTTTATGTGACAGAAGCATTTTCTGCTGTACAATTAACTGCTGTGTTGGCAAAAACAGTAGGAGTATCTTAAAATTGGCCATCCGTATCACATTTTTTGTTTAAAAAAAAAAAAAGAAAGAAAGAAAAGAAAACAGAAAAATGTGTACAGAAGCAAATTATTTGAGTCCCACATCATATTTTTCAACTTTATAGTTCTTGTTGTGGCATTAAAATTACAAGTGGCACCAGAAGATAATAATTTGGTTCCTGTAATAATACAAGCTGCTGTCAAGGGATGCCTTGTTTATAGCATTTGTCAGAACCCATGGAGTTGGTTTTTGGTCACCTATAGATTGCTTGTGTGCAGTGGAAAAACCTAGTAACTGACTTTTTTTTTTTTAGTTTTTGGAGTTACTAGGTAGAGATGGCCAAATATGTCTTCATTCCGGTCAGAGCATGATGGAAGAAGCTCGTATGTACACAGTGTTTTACATACTGCAAGACAAAAACCTAACTCCACTGACCAATGAGGAAAGACTGCCTACCAATGAAAATGTTGGATTACTATCACATGATTTAAATGCTGTGACTGTGTGATTTAAATGGCAGGTGTTGTTGATTCGTGAAAAAAAAAAAAACAATACTGTGCACGTGAAGCTTGTGGGGAAAAATGAAATCTAGAGATCGTTAAATATAGGGGCGACGTCATTTTCTCAATTTGCTGAAGAGAACTGTCAAATGATATCTAGTCTGAGTGGGCAGCTACTTTGTGGCAGTAGATGTATTGTATACATCTGTAATCTAGCTTTTGGGGATATTTGAAAATCAGGGGTGCAGTGATGTCTGATGGTTTATTAAGGTAAATTAAATGAAGGAATTATTAAGGAAAATATTGAGCAACACATGACAAAAACAGGAGTATTAGTGAATAGTCAACATGGGTTCAGTTGAGAGAGGCCATGTTTTACTAACATGCAAAGGTTCTATGAGGAAGCAACAAAAGGATACAATCAGAGAGGTACATATATAATCTTGACTTTCAGAAAGCATTTGATAGGTCCCACATGACAGGTTGGGCATCAAACTAAAAGAAGTGTGAATTCATAGTACAGTCTGTAGGTGGTGTGAATGCTAGGTGGCAATGTTGGCCCTTTAACCCTAATGGACAGACACTCAGGACACAGGGTAAAAGCACCAAGAAGTATTTTTAATCGTTTTTTTCTTGCACAGTGCCTTCACACTTCCCAGCAAGCTTTGTCCACCTCCAACTGACTCTGGTTCGCTTTCTGGGTTCACAGCAGTCTTTAATATATGGTCTGGCCCAGAAGTGCTTCTGTTCTTCTGTCCATGTGACTTGTCAGCACTTCCGGGTCAGATGGAGAACTTGAGAGAGAAATGAGAGTTTCTCATTTGCCTGGAAGCACTCCCATCCTCGTGACTTGATAGTACTTCCAGGATGTGGAGGAAATAAGAGTTCCAAGGTCTTCTCCTAGCGTTTCCTGGCGGTGCCCACGGTACCCAGCAGGGCAGCAATGCCGAACTCCAAATTCCATGATGCCTTGCAGGAATCCGGGGCACCGCTGTAGGGAAGCTGCCATGTAGTGTTTTGGGGAAGGCAGTGTCCAAACGTAGCTGCCTTCCCCCATCCTTCCATTCTCAGGACATCCCGGCCGGGCTGAGTTGCTAGCCGTCCCTTATAATGGGTACAAAAGTAGCCAAAACTCGGGAAAGCAGGGAGTTACAGTGCCTGGAACCTTAATCAGAATTGGTTGATGTTAAGAGTGCTATCCCTCTGGGGTCATTGCTGGGGCTCCTACTAGTTTTAATATATATACATGATTTAGACAAGAATATAAATACAAAGCTGCTTATGTTTGCAGATGACACCAAGATAGGTGGATTGGCATATAATCGATAATCTGTTGAATCATCACAGAGGGACTTGGATAGCAAACAAGTGTGGGCAGATTTGTGGCAGATGAAATTTAATGTAAGTAAATGTAAAGAATTACAAGTAGGAAGTAAAAACGTTAGATTTGAATAAATAATGGGAGGTCTGAAAGTTCAAAGTAGTGCTCATGAGAAGGGTTTAGGAGTCATCGTAAACCTGTCACTGTCAAAAAGTGTTCAGAAGCTGTTAAGAAGGCTAGTGGAATGTTAGGTTATATAGCGCTACCGATGTGTAGGGTACAAGTCCAAGGAGGTTATGCTCAAGCTTTATAATGCACTAGTTAGTCCACACCTGGAGTACCTTGTGCTGTTTTGGTCACCATATTACAAAAAAAGACATAGCAACACTAGAAAAAGTCCAGAGAAGAGTGACTAGACTGATTAGAACTGCAGGTAGTGAGTTATGAGGAAAGATTAAAAGGGATGGACCTTTTCAGTTTAAGCAAAAGGAGATTAAGAGGTGACATGATTCAAGTGTTTAAAATTATGAAAGGAAATAGTACAATAGATTAAGGTTGTTAGCACACAAGAACATGGGGGCACAGCTGAAAACTTTATACAACAACAACATTTATTTATATAGCACATTTTCATACAAACAATGCAGCTCAAAGTGCTTTACGTGATAAAGAAAGAGGAAAAAAAGACAAAACAAATAATTAAAATTAGGGAACACTAATAAAAGAATAGAATAAATAGAATATTAGAATAAAAGTAAGGTCAGATGGCCAGGGAGGACAGAAAAAAAAAAAAAACTCCTGACGGCTGGAGAAAAAAATAAAATCTGCAGGGGTTCCAGGCCATAAGGCCACCCAGCCCCCTCTAGGCATTCTACCTAACATCAATGACCTCACAATCAGTCCTCATTGTATTCAGGGTTCTCATAGAAGAATTTGATGACGATGGTCATGTGGACCTCTGGCCTTTAATCCATCAATGTAGGGACATCACGGTGCTTTGATTAGGTGGTGGTGGCACAGATCGCCACCACAGAAAACCGGAAAAAGAACAGAAGAGAAAGTAGGGGTTAGTACGGATTTTGGAGCCACCATGAATAATGATAATTAATTGAATATACAGAGCATCAGGATTTAACTAGGATGAAGCTGTGAGAAAGCCATGTTAAAGTAATGTGTTTTCAGCAGTGTTTTAAAGTACTCCACTGTATTAGCCTGGCGAATTCCTATTGGCAAGCTATTCCAGATTTTAGGTGCATAACAGCAGAAGGCCGCCTCACCACTTCTTTTAAGTTTAACTCTTGGAATTCTAAGCAGACACTCATTTGAAGATCAAAGGTTACGATTTGGAGTGTAAGGTGTAATACATTCCAAAATATAAGATGGATCGAGATTATTTAAGGCTTTGTGAACCATAAGCAGTATTTTAAAGTCAATTCTAAATGACACAGGTAACCAGTGTAGTGACATCAAAACTGGTGAGATGTGCTCAGATTTTCATTTCCAAGTTAAGATTCTAGCAGCTGCATTCTGCACTCGTTGCAGTCTATTTATGTCTTTTTTGGGTGGTCCTGAGAGGAGTGAGTTACAGTAATCTAGCCGACTGAAAACAAAAGCGTGAACTAATTTTTCAGCATCTTGCAATGTAATAAGAGGTCTAACTTTTGCTATATTTCTTAAGTGAAAAAATGCTGTCCTAGTAATCTGATTAATATGTGATTTAAAATTTAGGTCAGAGTCAATAGTTACCCCTAAATTCTTTACCATCGTCTTGACTTTTAATCCTAATGCATCAAGTTTATTTCTAATAACCTCATTATATCCATTATTGCCAATCACTAAAATTTCTGTTTTCTCTTTATTTAGTTTGAGAAAATTAATACTCATCCATTCGAAAACACAAGTGAGACATTGTTTCAGTGAATCAAGAGTGTTGGGGTCGTCAGGCGCTATTGATAAATACAGTTGTGTGTCATCGGCATAGCTGTGGTAGCTCACATTATGCCTCGAGATAATGTGACCTAACGGAAGCATGTAAATTGAAAAGAGCAGCGGACCCATGATAGAGCCTTGTGGAACACCATATAGAATATCAGGTGTCTGTGAAGTATAATTACCACAACTAACAAATAATTTTCTACCTGCTAGGTAGGACTCAAACCAATTTAAGACCCTGCCAGAGTGGCCCACCCATTGACTAAGACGATTTCTAAGAATATTGTGATCAATGGTATCAAATGCGGCACTCAGATCTAAGAGGATGAGAACAGATAGACGGCCTATGTCTGCATTTACCCACAAGTCATTTACTACTTTAAAGTGTGCAGTTTCTGTACTGTGATTTGTTCTGAAACCCGACTGAAACTTATCAAGAATAGCATGTTTATTGAGGTGATCATTAAGCTGCGTAATGACTGCCTTCTCTAGAATTTTACTTAAGAAAGGCAGGTTAGAAATAGGTCTAAAATTTTCAAAAGCAGAGGAGTCAAGATTATTTTTCTTCAGCAGGGGTTTAACTACAGCAGTCTTAAGACTGATCTAATGACGAGTTTACTATGTCAAGAATACTGTCAGTTAGCACGGCAGATACTTCTTTGAAAAAATTTGTTGATTTTGTGTCAAGGACGCAGGTGGAGGGTCTCAGTTGAGAAATTATTTTATATAAATCAGGTAAATCTATTCAGGTAAAAGAATTTAATTTGTTTTTAATAGAGAACTGGGGTTTAAGAGGATCAGTACAGTGATCCCTTGCTATATTGCGCTTCGCCTTTCGCGGCTTCACTCTATCGCGGATTTTATATGTAAGCATATTTAAATATATATCACGGATTTTTTGCTGGTTCGCGGATTTCTGAGGACAATGGGTCTTTTAATTTCTGGTACATGCTTCCTCAGTTGGTTTGCCCAGTTGATTTCATACAAGGGACGCTATTGGCAGATGGCTGAGAAGCTACCCAACTTACTTTTCTCTCTCTCTCTCTTGCGCTGACTTTCTCTGATCCTGACGTAGGGGGTGTGAGCAGGGGGGCTGTTCGCACACCTAGACGATACGGACGCTCGTCTAAAAATGCTGAAAGATTATCTTCACGTTGCTATCTTCTGTGCAGCTGCTTCCTGAAGCAACATGCTGCACGGTGCTTCGCATACTTAAAAGCTCGAAGGGCACGTATTGATTTTTCACTGTTTGTTTTTCTCTGTCTCTCTCTCTCTGTCTCTCTCTTTCTCTGCTCCTGACGGAGGGGGTGTGAGCTGCCGCCTTCAACAGCTTTGTACTGGCGGTGCTTCGCATACTTAAAAGCCAAACAGCCCTATTGATTTGTTTGCTTTCCTCTGTCTTTCTGACAGTCTGTGCTCCTGACGCGCACTCCTTTGAAGAGGAAGATATGTTTGCATTCTTTTAATTGTGAGACAGAACTGTCATCTCTGTCTTGTCATGGAGCACAGTTTAAACTTTTGAAAAAGAGACAAATGTTTGTTTGCAGTGTTTGAATAACGTTCCTGTCTCTCTACAACCTCCTGTGTTTCTGCGCAAATCTGTGACCCAAGCATGACAATATAAAAATAACCATATAAACATATGGTTTCTACTTCGCGGATTTTCTTATTTCGCGGGTGGCTCTGGAACGCAACCCCCGCGATGGAGGAGGGATTACTGTATTGGGGAGATGTACTATATTATTTCTAATATTATCACTTTTTTGATTCAAAAATACAGCAAAAGCCTCACAAGTTTCACTGGAAGTATTTTGGAGGCATTCCTTTGAGTGACCTGGATTTAGCAGATGATCAGTTGTAGAGAATAAGACTCTGGGATTACTAGCATTGTTATTTATAATTCTAGAGAAATAACAGCGCCTCTCAAGACAGACTATGCTGTTGTATTCTATTATTTTAACCTTCAATATTTCATAGTGGATAATCAGTTTAGTTTTTCTTCATTTATACTCAGCTCTCCAGCATGTTCTCTTTAGATCAGACACTCTTTGGGTCTTCCATGGTATAACAGTGCTAGAAGATTTTTTAACTATCTTTTCAGGTGCAACTATGTCAGCAGCAGCTCTCACCTTAGTATTAAAATTTTCCACCTTGCTATTCACATTATTCTCACTATTGTAGTAAGCACTACAAATGGACTGGTTGCTTAGAATGTTTGTAAATTTTGAAGCTGCTGATAAGGGTAAATTTTGCACAAACATTAAGACGTTTTTCTTGACACAGAGAACTATAATAATAAAATAATACATTTTATTTATATAGTGCCTTTCCCATGCTCAAGGCACTTCACAGAGTTTAAGAAAAAATTGCAGGGTATACAGTATATAGCATTGTACTAAACTAGATAAACGTTAGAGACTATAGAGACATGGAGTAAGTTACCAAATAGTATGGTAGACTGTAGGACTTTAGGGACCTTTAAAATGTAACTTGGTATTATTGTGGAAGAATTCAGTAAATAGGACTGGCGAGCTCTGTTGGGCTGGATAAATGTTTCTAATGTCACTCTCAAACTCCTGTGAACATCTGACTCTGCACCCCTAATGTGAACCCAATAGAGGTCATTACAGCTTGGCATATTTCAAGTTTAGCTGTTAGTTTGGTGGATTGGGGTAAAAATAGAAAGAACTCTCTATTGTCCAAATAAGGATTTGGATGAGAACATGTTTTACTGCATACGTTTGAAGACCAAGGTGGACAAGCAAGCAGAGTTACTAAAATATGGCTTTAGACTTTTGACATTCTTATTGTTTTCATTTCTTTCCCAGGGTGTATCTTGCCTATATGCATTAGATAGATAAATAGATTCTTTATTAATCCCAAGGGGAAATTCACATACTCTAGCAGCAACATTCTGATAAAGACAATATTAAATTAAAGAGTGATAACAATGTAGTTATACAGAAGACAATATCTTTGTATAATGTTAACGTTTACCTCCCCCCCAAGGGTGGAACTGAAGAGTCGCATAGTGTGGGGGAGGAACAATCTCCTCAGTCTGTCAGTGAAGCAGGACATTGACAGCAGTCTGTCGCTGAAGCTCCTCTATCTGGAGATGATCCTGTTAAGTGGATGCAGTGGAGTATCCATGATTGACAGGAGCCTGCTCAGCGCCCGTCGTTTCACCACAGATGTCAGACTGTCCAGCTCCATGCCTACAATAGAGCCTGCCTTCCTCACCAGTTTGTCCAGGCGTGAGGCGTCCCTCTTCTTTATGCTGCCTCCCCAGCACACCACTGCGTAGAAGAGGGCGCTCGCCACAACCGTCTGATAGAACATCTGCAGCATCTTATTGCAGATGTTGAAGGATGCCAGCCTTCTAAGGAAGTATTGTCGGCTCTGTCCTCTCTTGCACAGACCATCAGTATTGGCAGTCCAGCCCAATTTATCATCCAGCTGCACTCCCAGGTATTTATAGGTCTGTACCCTCTGCACACAGTCACCTTTGATGATCACGGGGTCCATGAGGGGCCTGGTTCTCCTAAAATCCACCACCAGCTCCTTGGTTTTGCTGGTGTTCAGGTGTAGGTGGTTTGAGTCGCACCATTTAACAAAGTCCTTGATTAGGTTCCTGTACTCCTCCTCCTGCCCACTCCTGATGCAGCCCACGATAGCAGTGTCGTCAGAAAACTTTTGCATGTGGCAGGACTCTGAGTTGTATTGGAAACATATTAGTGGAAACATAAGAACAAAAACCAACAAGTATGTTGAATGGTGGCAGTGAGAGGTATTGTAAAAGTAAATTATACCACAATGTCACCAAAACACTAACTGTATTGTCTTTTAGTTACACATTTGCTTAGTAAAATCGCTGTTCCTTCAGTTGAAAACGAGACAGGTGATGCGATTTAGGCATTTAGTGAAAATGTGTTTGGCAGGGTGCACATGGTGATGGTGGAAGTTCAAAATCTGTGCTGAAGTCTTAAGCTAAACATTATAGATAACGGATCATTGTGGTGCTTTGCTGATTATAGTGTCAGTGAATCATAATCTCTAGATAATGAAGACTTGACGTTGTTTTTAGTGTAACAGAAATATCGAGTACATGTTTAGTCACTTGCAAAAAGTGTCAATGAGCCATCTTTCATACCTTTCTAAATAAGTTGCATTCATTTTCCAGTTTTACAGTCTTGCAGTACAGTAGTTGAAAGGAGTGGGAGAAGTGAGCTGTTATGACTGAGGTTTACACAAGATGCCGCACAGATACAGGCGTGAGTGTTGGATGGGGTGGAGGCAGAAGCTCAGACTGTTAGCATATAAAAAGGCCTACCACTATATTTGTACAGTAAGGGATGATGATGAATAAATAAATATCATTACTGCTTTAGTGAATAAAGAATATCATCGTTAGTAAGTTGAATAAATAAATACAAATCTCATGTTGTACCTTTTCTTGTTCAACCCGTCTTACATCTGACGTCACCCCATCCTGTGACTTGCAACAAAGTGTTTCTTGACTCACCACACACAACTTCAGGCATTTTACTGCTTTGCTGTCAGGAGCGACCATGAAACGAGTTAAAGAAAAAGTATAAACAATAATACAAGTTGAAGTAACTGCTCTCAAGATAAAATTTAAAACTGTAAACCAATTTGTAGTTGGAGTTGCACAGAATGTTTCTTAGTATTAAGATAGATGAGTTTGCAAAATTGAAAATGCTTTTCAGTGAGAGATTTTGAAATTTCAACAATATGTACTGCATGCTGTAGTTGAGAGAGCTCTATTTTAACTGAGTTTTTCTGTCAAATTTCCAAATTAAAAATAAAAATCAGCCCACGTCTATTGCAGTTGGTGCTTTTTTGCATTATTTGCGAACACACCTGCAAATGCACTGTAATAAAATCACAACATTGCCTGTTCAGTTTCAATGACCAATTGTATGATCTTAAGCAGGTCACATTACCTGCAAGAAATCCAACAATAGAAATATGGAAGTAATTGTAATATTTATCTCTTGCCTTTTTTTTTCTTTTCTTTCTTTAAAGATACAAGCCACGACACTTTTGCAGTGTCCCACCAGTCGGTCAGGGTCACACCATTTTTGCCCTGTCATCAGGCCGTGGAAAATGCGGTGTTGCTGTCATCCGTGTCAGCGGCCCAGCTTCTGCATTTTGCCTAAGTCAACTGACTAGAATGAAGCAGGGACTTCCACCTCCTAGAACTGCTGTTCTGCATAGCATTTCGGACCCCAACTCTGGGGAGGTCCTGGACCGAGGGCTGCTGTTATGGTTTCCAGGTTAGTGGCTAAATCGAGTTCACTTTCTTATTGTTACATCTCTTAAATTTTCCATTTTTGATTTCTCTGTGTTTTTTTCCTCTTTCATATGTTGCTCTCTGTTTATATTTACTGTGGTGTGCGGGTGGCTGGTTTTGCTTATTCTGTTTTGTTGTCCTTTGTATTACAGCATTGGAAGTGTGCCACTGGTGAAGGCTTGGGATT
Source organism: Erpetoichthys calabaricus (assembly GCF_900747795.2). Classification (NCBI taxonomy): domain Eukaryota; kingdom Metazoa; phylum Chordata; class Cladistia; order Polypteriformes; family Polypteridae; genus Erpetoichthys; species Erpetoichthys calabaricus. The sequence goes on along the minus strand of NC_041405.2, from coordinate 151,460,658 downwards.
GCAGTGTTAACACGGCTCAAGTGTATTTTGCTTGCGGGCTTTTGTTATGAATGGCCTTTCCTTGAGTCATATACAGTATGTTGGTTGTTGTGCTGGATTAAGACAGTGAAGCCATTTACATCTTATTCTGGGGAGAGGCATAGTGAAGTAAGGAGAATTAAAATATATTTTGGCACCCTGTCTGTCTGTCTATAGGTCCACAGAGCTTCACAGGAGAGGACTGTGCTGAATTCCATGTGCATGGTGGCCCAGCGGTAATAAGTGCCATCCTGCAAGCCTTAGGTAAGGAAATAACATTTACTTACTGTAGTTAGTTTTAGATTTGTTTTCTCTGTTCAGATCTTTTCACAGGTATAGCTAAATCATTTCAAATATGCAGATATTTGTTTTTAGTTTGTGAAAATAAGGTTACATGTCAGTATTTAATACATTGTTTCAATCATATGATTTACTCATCCATTTTCTGAATCTGTTACAAAATGTTAAAAACACTCCCTGAAGCACTGGGCTCGCTCACTCTCCATCACTGAGTACTCTCATTCATATTGCACCAAATCTAAGATGAACCTAACATGGTAATCTTTGGGATTACAAGAGGACCGCCCTGGTGGCTTTCGGGACCATGGGAACTGAGCTTGGAAGCTCAACCCTATAGGGGCCAGTGGTCACCGCCATGGGGCACCCCGATGCCTGGAGAGCCCTGGTACTCAGCACTTCCACCACACCCGGAAGTGCTGGGGGGAAGATGACCAGGGACACCCAGAGTGCTTCCGTGACACTGGGGAGTTCTGGTGAAGGTTAATCAGGATGCACCTGGAGCACATCCGGGTGATTATAGAAGGGGCCGTCTCCCTCCATTCTTTGGCTTGAGTTGGGAGCGGAGAAGGACAGAGCTAGGGAAGAGAGGAAAGGAGGCATCCTGAAGAGAGAGAGGCATTGATAATAATAATAATAATAATAATAATAATAATTGAGTGAGAGGCCTGAACTTTGGGGGAGTTTTGGGGTTGTGTGGCACTTTATTTGTAAATATATGTATAATAAACGTGTGTTGGTGTTTGAACCATCGGTGTCCACCTGTCTGTGTCCGGGCCACAGTAGCCAGAAAAAAACAGGAAGGAGAATGTGCCAATGCATGTCTATACAGTGATAATTGACAAGTAAAGCACTTTTAGTATGTGTGGACAGAATGCTGTTTGGGCATGGTATACTGGAATAATAACTCATAATATTCTCAAATTCACATAATACAGTTCAGAGTTATAGAGGGCTGGAGCTTATCCCTGTAGCACTAGGCAAAAATCAAATCAAGTCAGAATCTCAGTCCATCGCAGGGTCCATTCATGTAATAATAATAATAATAAAACATTTTATTTATTTGTAGGGACTCAACACTCAACACTAAACACTCAGGGACACCGAAGAATAGATAAAACACAGATTATAAACAAAACTAAAATATAAAAATTAAAATCAGACAGAGCAATTGTAATCAAAGAGAAAAAGCAGTCTTAAACAAATGAGTTTTAAGTTTAGATTTGAAAAGTGAAAATGATTCAATATTTCTAAGCTCAGATGGTAGTGAGGTCCAGAGCTGGGGAGCAGAGCAACTGAATGGTGGTAAGACGGACGAAGGGGACAGTCAAGTAGATAGAGGAAGAGGATCTAAGGGTACGGGAGGGAATGTCAACATGGAGGAGGTCAGACAGATATGGAGGGGCGAGGTTGTGGAGAGCCTTAAAAGTTAACAGAAGAATTTTGAATTGAATGCGGAACTTAACTGGAAGCCAATGAACCTGCTGCAAAACGGGAGTGATATGGTGAACGGAGGGGGTTCTGGTAATGATGCGGGCAGCTGAATTCTGGACCAGTTGAAGCTTATAAAGAGATTTGCGAGAAAGACCAAAGAAAAGGGAATTGCAATAATCCAGACGAGAAGGGACAAGACTATGAACAAGGATAGCAGTGATGAGGGGCGAATACGATTAATGTTACGCAAGTGGAAATATGCAGACCGGGAGATGTTATTGATGTGGGACTGAAAGGATAAAGTACTGTCAAGGATGACACCCAGCCTCTTAACCTGTGGGGAAGGGAGGACAGAGGAAAATGAAAAATGAACAATTTTGAATAATGTTGATTTTGTACCAATGAGGAGAACCTCAGTTTTGTCACTATTTAATTTAAGAAAATTTGAAGAAAACCAGGATTTGATTTCTGCTATGCAATCAATAAGTGAGGAGGGTGGAAAGGAAGCAGTAGGTTTGCTAGTGAGATAGAGCTGGGTGTCATCAGTATAGCAGTGGAAGCTAATGTTATATTTACAAAAGATATTACCAAGGGGAAGGAGGTAAATAATGATAAGGAGGGGCCCCAGGACAGAGCCCACCTGAAGTAACAGCGGTGGGGTTGGGATGTGAAAATTTTAAGATGAACAAACTGAGTGTGGCCTGAGAGGTGGGATCTGAACCAATCTAGTGGAGTGTGGGTAATGCCAATCGAAGATAATCTATTGAGAAGAGTGGTGTGACAAGTAGTGTCAAAGGCCACACTCAGATCAAGGAGGATGAAAACAGGAATTAAACCAGAATCAGCTGCCATAAGGAGGTCATTAGTAATTTTTATAAGTGCCGTTTCTGTACTGTGGAAGGGACGTAAACCAGACTGGAACTGTTCATACAAATTATTTTGAGATAAATGAGAATGAAGTTGAATAGCCACTATTTTTTCAAGAATTTTGGAAATGAAGGGTAGATTAGAAATTGGACGAAAATTGCTGAAATTAGTCGGATCAGCACCAGGTTTTTTCAGTATTGGGGTTATTGCAGCAGTTTTAAAAGATGAAGGAACAGTACCAGTAGTGAGAGAAGAGTGGATTATAGCAGAAATAAGAGGAACCAGAGAGGGGAGGCAGGCTTTGACCAGAACTGTAGGAGGGGGTCATGCTTGCTGATACTTTTACAGGGCCAATTTCGATTGGCATCTGACCTGACAAGTGTGTCTTTAAAATCACTGGCCAAAGTATTTGAACTTGGGACTGTTAATCCATAGGACAGCAGTGCTCACCACTGCACCAAAGTGTCCAGAGTCCAGAATTATGCAGTTGCAGTTTAGAAAATAGAAAACATTTTGATAAGACAAGCATGCCTACTGAATAGCTATTCACCAAACCTGTCCAAAGTGGAGTCAAGCTTACAGTTGAGAATCACCAAGGTGTTACTTTTAACTGTGCTGCTAAGTGACTTGTGACATGCACTGTATGAGAACGGGATATTAGTTGGCCCAGTCCCTAGTGCTTAAATCTGTCATTTAATTGACATGACTTCAACAGACTGTAGCTGCAATCCTCAGTACCTACAACGGTTCTAGCGACATGCTTACTCAAGGACATCATCCTCTTCATGCAATTTCCAAGGTGTTAGTTATGTGGACTGATTGAATGCATTGCGTTTTTCATTTCAACAGATGAAATATGAAACTGACACCACAACGTAATAAAGGAAATTTTAAATAAGAAAAAATGATAGAATATAAAAGTTCTTACAGAAGAAGCATTAATCCCATTGGAGCTCACGGACAGAGAGTCAAGTAGCTGATGGTTTGGTCTTGGCATCTCAAGCTCAGGTTCTGGGTGACCAGCATGCCCTCTTTATAATTGTTAATGGAATGTGTTATTTATGCCAGTTCTCATTTTGCTACATTAATAAGGGCAGATCACCGGTATGTTTTAATGTACTCGAATGAGATTAGCACTCTTACCGTTTATTTCATGTATGTATTGTATTTATATTTTCCTTTATCAAGTTATAGTGTCAGTTTGCCTCTTGCCTTAGTTATACAGCATTTAGTATAGAATGTTCAACAGCAGCAGTAATGGTTGCGATGTGCCATCTGCTGGAATGAAAAACACTATGCATTTTGTTGCTGCATCCATTGCAAAAATATATTGAAATAATGGCATGTTACAATTATTAATGCTGAGTGTTTCTAATGGAGTGTTACTGCTGGACAAATAGAAATTGGCCTTATTATATAAATAAGAAATAGTTTATGACATTTCTGTAAAAATTATAATTAAACAGCTTCTTGTGGTACTCCTGTTGTCTTCATTTAAGAGCTTAATTTAAAATTGCAGCTTTCTTCAGTTTTATTGTTTCCTTCTTACAGTTATACCTCTTTTTGATCTCTGTTTGTTTAGCTCTGGGGTGTTGAACTCCGGTCCTGGAGGGCTACAGTGGCTGCAGGTTTTCATTCTAACTATGTTCTTAATTAGTGACCAGTTTTTTCTGCTTATTAACTTCTTTTGCCTTAGTTTTAATTAACTTCACTCGTGACCCTTAGCTGTTTCTTTTTCCTTAATTAGCAACTAAGCAATAATGAGACACAAAACACATGACCAGCTCACCTGTGCCCATCACACAATATCTGAAAATAAAGAAAGGTGAAGGTCTCAGTAAAGTTGATCTCTCAGGTCACCAAAACGTTTTGATGATGTTCTTAGAAAAAAACAGAAAATCAACAGTTTTAGAAATGTCGGCTGTGTCAGAATGAAAGCAGCAACAAGCTGTGGAATTAAACAATGGGTTTAATTAACGGCATGCATTGGCTTCTCGTTAAGAAATGGGTTGGAGTGAAATTGGTTGGAGTTTGAAGCCCCAATTTAGCGGGTCATCTGTCGGCTCGTTTCACGTCTCATTTCTGTTTGCCTGTCATTTAATGAAGAAAAGAATCAATTCAGGGGACTCAATCCTTAAAAACAGAGCTATTAAAATGAAGGGGAAATAAGTTACTGTATTTAGCATTGAAACCTGGTCACTGATTAGAAAAAGGTTAGAATAAAAACCTGCAGCCACTGTGGCTGTCCAGGCCTGGAGTTTGATACCCGTGGTGAATGAATTCTACCGATTCATTATCTTCATAGTTCATACCCCACAGACCTGGAAATAGTCAAATTAGAACTTGTACTTGACCTTGAAATATGGAAATCAAAACTGTGCACCATCTTCCGAAAAGAAGCTGTTCAGATAGATAGATAGATAGATAGATAGATAGATAGATAGATAGATAGATAGATACTTTATTAATCCCAAGGGGAAATTCACATACTCCAGCAGCAGCATACTGATACAAAAAACAATATTAAATTAAAGATTGATAACAATGCAGGTAAAAACAGACAATAACTTTGTATAATGTTAACGTTTACCCCCCCCCGGGTGGAATTGAAGAGTCGCATAGTGTGGGGGAGGAGCGATCTCCTCAGTCTGACAGTGGAGCAGGACATTGACAGCAGTCTGTCGCTGAAGCTGCTCTTCTGTCTGGAGATGACACTGTTTAGTGGATGCAGTGGATTCTCCAAAATTGATAGGAGCCTGCCGAGCGCCCGTCGCTCTGCCAGAGATGACAAGCTGTCCAGCTCCATGCCAACAATAGAGCCTGCCTTCCTCACCAGTTTGTCCAGGCATGAGGCGTCCTTCTTCTTTATGCTGCCTCCCCAGCACACCACCGCGTAGAAGAGGGTGCTCGCCACAACCGTCTGATAGAACATCTGCAGCATCTTATTGCAGATGTTGAAGGACGCCAGCCTTCTAAGGAAGTATAACCGGCTCTGTCCTTTCTTACACAGAGCATCAGTATTGACAGTCCAGTCTAATTTATCATCCAGCTGTAATAAAAATAATCATCCATTATTTTATGTATACTGTATAATGGGGACCAAGAAATCACCACTTTAAATGATTCTACTTATAACAGGGACCAAAAACTCATAGAAAATATTTAGGAAATGGTTTAATGGGGTCTTTCTGAATATCCTTATACAAAGGTGATGTTTTTTCCTAGATTAGGGTTAATCTAATAGGCGTGCTTTGTGGATAGAGATCATCAATCCACTTTGCTAATTGCCTTTTCATCATGTCCATCACATTATTCTGTATTTGTGTTATATTTACCTGAGAATGCCACTGCATAGTTTTGCTTGGTTATCTTTTTCTTGTGAATCATATGTATCATGGTTTCAGCACACAAGAAATATCAATCACCCATTCTCTGTTTTTCCTTCAGTTAATTACATTCATTTTAACTTGCAGTCCATATGAAGCACATTTCCCTTTGGGTCCAGAAACCATTTTGCCATTACTGCTACACTTGGAAGATTTTGCTGCAATAGTAGCATTAAAAAAATCACTAAAATAAGGAAAACCGCCTTATCACCAGCACATATGGTGCTCATCCACTGGGTCCAGTCCCACCCTCTGGAATTGACTGGCTATCTGCTGCAGCCAGGTGTTATATGGGCGTCTCCTTGGCCTGGTCCAGTCGCTCGGGTCCTCAACAATGGGGATCCTTCAAGGTGGATCACTCTTGAGGAGGCACTGCCATTAAACAAATATAAAGGCCCATACAGCACTCTTTGACGTGCTTCCAAATATTTTATCCGTGGAAACTTTGTAAGTACAGGGAGTTTTTATTTCATGTTTTGTCATATTTTTAGGTGTGTTATTGTGTGAAATTAGATAATGAATATTATTTAAACATGGATGGTCTATATCATAAAGCCATTATTCATCTGAAGCAATGTATCCCATACAGAATGCTAAATTAGCCAATGTGTCATTGGGGTTTTAATCAGTTCTTTACACTGCCTTATACTGAACACTGATTGTTTTAATAGGTCTTTTCTAGCTCAGTCTTTACATCATCCAAATGTATAATTGCCATCTAATATATTTAGTCCCTCTGTGTTTTACTTTGTTTATCTACATGCTACTCTATTTGCATTTTATCATTGTAAGTGACTTTAAGGTGTCACTGGTTATTCTGATTTAATGTCATCTGCAATTGGTTGCATTTTTCTCCTAATATTTGGAAAAAATTTGCACCTCAGCACTGATACTCAATTTATGACACATTTTGATTCTGAAAAAGATTATAAAAGGTCAGGTCAGTTACAAGGTCTGGTACAGCACGTTATTGCACCCATCACTTTACAAAACACCTTGGGATCCCGTTTGGCAACCCTCTGGAAATGACCGGCTCTCTACCAAAACCAGGTGGTATATGGGTGTCCCCTTGGCCTGGTCCAGCCGCTCATATCCTCAACAATGAGGATCCTATGAGCTGGACCACTCTCGGGGTGTCATGCCACATGGACGTAGTGCCGTAACTGACGGTCCCTCACAATGCTGTTAATGTGCCTCATTCAGGACTCCATGACCAACCACTCATTCAACACAAAGTCGAACCAGCAGTACCCAAGGATTTTCCGGAAGGAGACACAATACCAAAGGAGTCCAGTCTTCGCCGCAGTTCACTGGATAGTGTTCATGTCTAGCAACCACATAGCAAAATAGGAAGTACCAGGACTCTAAAGACTTGGACCTTCATCCTTTTTCAGAGATAATGGGAGTGCCACACACCCCTTTCCAGTGACCTCTTGACCCCCCCATGCTCTTCCAATCCCTCTGCTAACTTCATAAGAAGAGTCATCAAAGAGATGAATGTCACTGCTGAGGTAAGTAAACCTCTCAACAAGTTCGACACTCTCTCCGCAGACAGACACACTGCTGATGGCTGTGCCCAAGAGGTCATTAAAGTCCTGAATCTTGGTTTTTATCCAGGACATTCACAAGCCCAGACACTCAGGCTCCTCACTCAGTCTCTCGAGAGCCCCGATCAGAACCTCCATCGACTCCGCAAAGATTACAGTATCATCGGCAAAGTCAAGATCCGTGAATCTTTCTTCACCAACAAGTATCCCACAGCAACTTCGGGGGATCCTGCAAAGTCTCAGGATGTCCCACAGGGCAGTTCAATCAACTGTCAAGTCGATCACTTTACGAAAATCAACTGAGGCTACAAAGAAATTCTGCAGATATTCGCATTTCCGCTCGATGAGAATCCTCAATACCAGGATGTGGTCAATGGTAGACTTCTTAGGCATAAAACCAGACTGCTCTGGTCACTGGTAAGTGAACAACTGATCACGGATCCTATTACGATTATAGGATTTTCTTTTGTTTAAACCACTTCTGGATTCAATTTAGCATTTCATCCCAAATTGTGTCCGCTTGAATTTTGGTGAGTAGTCTTTCATGGAGCAGTACTTTAAGCACTTTTTGAAAGCTTTTTACAAAGATATTGAATAAGTATTGGCTCAATTGTAAATTTGACCTTTTAACACTCACAAGTCTATACTGTCATTTGCAACAGGTTTTGCCATAGACTATTATGTATGAATAACTTGGTGTAGGTTTACATAGAAAAAAAGCTGAAAGCCACTTTTGTCAACTTTTTCAAAATCTAAATCCGAGAGCCATTGTTCTTCTTCAACTAGCAAACATTGTGGTTCAGTTATTTTGAAATAAATGTTCAACAATGCAAGAAATCATACATCACAGGTTACAAATCTTTTCTGTTAGTTTGAAAACTAAAAATGCAAAAGCATTTTTTACTGAGAACTGTTTCACTTTCGCTAGTTCTAGGTGTTTTTCTTACCAAAAATATAATAATAAATTGTTACTATTTTTCTCAAAATTATGAATGATTTGAATTAACTCCTAAGAAGAAATTGCCTTTTTGCATTACCTCTGGCGGAATCAGATCACAGCAATTGTACAGTGCCGCTGGAGCAATTTTCAGTTTAGGAGCCGTGCTCAAAGGTCCAATGAAGTAGGGTCCCTTCTGGCAGTAACTGGATTTGAACTGGCAGTTTCTTCAGATACCAGTTCAGATCCTTAGCCTCAAATCCACCACTCCACCTGAGATAATTACCAAAACATCCAAATATTGCAAGATCATTTTTTTTAATAAATCATCTTCCAGTACTTCTTGGTTAAATGCTTTGTAAACAGAAAGTGTGTTTTCTCTTCAGTTTCAGAGCTGTGGTATTGGCAGGATTGTATTTGTCCAGTAGAGGGGTAGTACTAGGGTGCGGTACCGTGTTAGCCATTATGAATGTAGAGAAAAGCCAAGCAAAATGACACCTTTTATTGGCTAACTCGAAAGATTACAATATGCAAGCTTTCGAGGCAACTCAGGCCCCTTCTTCAGGCAAGATGTAATCTTTACATCTTGCCTGAAGAAGGGGCCTGAGTTGCCTCGAAAGCTTGCATATTGTAATCTTTCGAGTTAGCCAATAAAAGGTGTCATTTTGCTTGGCTTTTCTCTACATCCAGTAGAGGGGGCAATTGCATAAGCAATTAATTGGCAGCTATCTGCACCTGTAATGGAAAAATTGCAGTATTATAGGTTTTTATAATGGTTATATTTATTAACAAATTAATCACAGTAAATATTAATATTAACCTATTTAGTGCAAGTGCAATCAGTTGGTTGTTAGAATATGAAAAGTAGCTGTTCCTTTGATTTAATTTCCAATGGTGTTCACATCAGATGCTGATGTTTCATCAAATTAAATGTGTCATGCCTTTGTTTATTTATGCAACAACACTGGATTTGGGCCTTAATAACCAAGTGAACAAATATCCACTGTACTGGTTACATTTAACATACAATTTCATTTTTGGTGTGTCACAGTGGTGTAGGTGTTAGCACTGCTGCATAAAAGCTCCAGAGGACAGGCTTTGAGTCCTGGGCCTAGTTGCTATCGTCTTGGAGGTTATACATTCCCCCTTTGTCTTAAAACCCCTACAGTCTGGCAACAATAAAACTGGAGTTGGCACCATTTTGCTCAGACTGCCAAACCACTGTACACCAAGTACACACGCACGCACTGCTTTTTAATCACTCGTGATGACTACTGAGTATCTCTTTTGGTGACAGGAGCATCTATCAAATGTGTGAAAGAGGGAGATGCTGTATGCAGAATGTACAAGCAAAAATAATTGATCTCAAAATAAGTCTAAAACTGTAAACTAATTTGTAATTGAAATTGTATAGAATGTTTCCCTGTCTGTGTTAAGAATAGGTGACATAAAAGAGAGGGCTGTTTAGGGCAGGACGGATTACAGTGTCAGATGTTCCATCCATTTTCTACACTCACTTACCATGGCAGGGTTACAAAGCAGCTGGAGCTTATCCCAGCAGGCAGCAGGTGCCAGGCCAGCACAAGGTAAACACATACACACTAGTGCTAATTTAGCATCACCAATTTACTTATCCTGCATGCATTTCAGAAGAAACTACAGTAAAACCACGTGGGCCCACGTGCAAACTCCCTACAGGGAGTACCAGGGGATGTGAAACCGCGGACTCCTTGTACTGTGAAACAGTAGTGCTGACACTGCACCATTGCGCTGTGTATTCGTTAATTATTATCATATTTACATTAGCTGTAATCTTAGAAAAATGTATGGAAAAAATGGCATTTATTACGGACTTACTTTAGTAACCTAGTGCGTCTTTTGGGTGGAGGCCAGGCCTTTCTGGCTACTCCTTACACTACACCCATGGTTCCAACAGGATTAGGTACAGGGCAAAAAAAGTGTCTATACAGGATGCCAGTTAGCAGCAGCCATGAGTAAACTCTAATTCTTGATACAGTTGAAGTTAAAGATGCATATGACACACACTAATAGTCCACAAATTAACCTATTAAAAACTACTGTAGAGCACTGACCACCGCCAGATCTCAATACCATTCAAATTTAATTAATAACAGCCCTGGAAACTCCAAACAATTTTTTTCCGTGATAAATAATTTGCTCAATCCTCATATCTACGCCTGTAATAATTTCACAGAGGATCAGTGTGATAATTTTATTGAATATTTCACCTCTAAGGTAGACACCATCCGCTCCTCATTGTTTGTTTCCAGCCCTCCATTGCTGGATGTTTCCATATCAAAGCCAATGGGCTGCCTCTCTCAGTTCCTCTGTGCAACAGTTAAAGAAGTTGAGAGCATCATCCAGAGGATGAGGCGTTCAACGTGTTCATTGGACCCTTTTCCTACCCCTCTGGTAAAAGCTAATGTATTGGATTTAAGCCCTCTTATTGCTGATATTATTAATCACTCTCTCCCACTGGCCTTGAAAACCGCTAAAATTAGACCTCAGTTAAAAAAATCCTCTTTGGATCCTGAAGTGATAGCAAACTATCGTCCGATTTTCAACCTTCCATTTTTGTCTAAGGTTTTGGAAAAGCTTGTTTTGGTCCAGCTTCAGGATCACCTCAAAAAATTCAATCTGTTTGAAAAATTTCAATCTGGTTTCCGATCTTCTCACAGTACAAAGACAGCCCTGGTCAGAGTCACCAATGACCTCCTGATGGCCACTGAGCAGGGCTCTCTATCACTCCTTATCCTTCAGGATCTCATAGCTGCATTTGATACAGTAGACCGTAATATTCTCCTCCATCGTCTCAACTATATGATTGGACTTTCTGGTGCTGCTCTGGAGTGGTTTGAGTCCTATCTCACAGATAGGGCTGAGTATGTGGACCTGGGGGACGCTAAATCTCGTACGCATACTGTTACCTGTGGGGTCCCACAAGGATCAGTCCTTGGACCGACCCTTTTCAACATCTATATGCTACCTCTGGGTCACGTCATCGGCAGGCATGGCGTTTTATTCCACTGTTATGACAATGATACACAGCTCTATGTGAGACTGGATTTGACCTCCCTTACACCTCCATTAACTCTTTCTTCTTGCTTGGATGATATTGAGGCTTAGATGTCCAAGGACTTCCTCAAGCTGAACAGCACTAAAACTGAAGTTCTTTTAATTGGCACCCCCCCATCAACTTCGTTCCTCTGTAAATTGTATTTCCTTTTCTGACCATACCATTGCCCTCTCCCCTTCAGTTACAAATTTGGGTGTCAAGTTAGATTCCCATCTGTCATTTGATACACATGTCCATCACCTTTGTAAAATTGCATTCCTTCATCTCCGAAATATTGCCAAACTCCGTCTCTGCCTCTCCTTCTGTGATGCTGAAAAGCTGGTTCATGCCTTTGTCTCCTCCAGGCTGGACTATTGTAATGCACTCCTCATCGGGATACCCAACAAGTGCCTTCAAAAGCTCCAACAAATTCAAAATAGTGCTTCAAGGATCCTGATGAGGGTGTGGAAATATGAACACATTTCACCAATCCTTCGGTCACTTCATTGGCTCCCTATCCATCTCCATATTGAATACAAACTCTGTTTGTTTACTCACCAGTGTATCCATGGAAATGCTCCACAATATCTTAAGGAACTCCTTATATTACAGTCCACTACAAGAAACCTCTGTTTTGCAAATACCTACCGTCTTCGCCCCCCTGTGACCAAACTTCATACAACGGGTGACCGAGCCTTTGCAGTGGCTGCTCCACGGCTCTGGAATGTCCTACCAGAGAGCCTGAGAACACAGCAGATTGTGGGCTGTTTTAAAAAACAGCTAAAGACTTTTCTGTTTAGGAAAGCTTATTAACAAGAATGCTATAATTATTGTTGTTTTATCTCTGTTTATAACTTGTTTTGCCTTTGTTAAAACTTTTTATGTTGCACTTTGAGATTTACTAATAATGTAAAGTGCCCTATAAATAAGATGCATTATTATTATTATTACTTAAGTAGAAATTTGCAAAAACTGGAGTTTGACCATGCTATGCATGTTAGAATAATCAAATGCAGTATTACACCTGTCCATTCTTAACAGAAATCACTTCACATGTTCATTTTCTATAGGACACATAAAGGAAAAAATGCATTTTTACTAGCTAGTTAGTCAGAGGATGAGCAACTGTAGCAATGCTTTTTTTCTTTTATAATCTGGGGAATTTACTGATTGTCAAATGTGTTTCTGTGCACTGATTGATGTCAAAAGGCTACTTCTGTCTGTTGTAAAATTTCAGGCTAAAAGACTGTTGGTATTTGTGTCCTTTCTAGGTAGGTCAGAAAACAGGTATTTTTACAGTTCTGAGATATGTGCCTTTGGGCATGGGGCTACATTCATGAAATTCTTCTCTGACATATTGGCATGTAACACACATTTTTTTTCCAGCTACACTTCTATTAAATAGCTTAAAATACAGACAGAATGAAGCAAGAATCTGGAGTTTCTGCTTATTTGGCATTTGGTCTACTGGCAAAACATGATACAGGGTGTCTTTTTTTTTTTTCTTCAAAAAGCAAGCGTGTCATAGTTGGTATTTTACAGCTTCTTCAAAAAATTGGTTTAAAGTGTACCCTCTGTCCAATTAGCACAAATTAATTTTCTAATTATGGACACTGTGCAAAGAAGTTTAATTTTTGCCCTATCCCAAATCATAGGCTCTGTCTGATTAGTTTTCTCTCATAAAATGTGAGCAGCAACAGTTTAATTGATTTGTATTTATTTTTATGTGCAGAGGAGCTTCCCACCTGAAATGTATTTGTTGAGTGCTTAAAATGTATACTTTATTTCTGCTAGATAAAAACAGTTATTGAACAGATGAATTGTAGAGACTTATCTTAGTACATCAGTCACCAAGGCAGTGAAATGACTACACAGGAATATCATGGAGCTTTCATTTGGTGTATTTTGTAAAGGTCATTTTTAATATTAGATATTATTGTTAAATTAGACATTAAATGCACATTGCTGTCTACTTAGGTGTGAATGAAAGAAAAACTCTAGACTTCATGTCTTTTGTTCAGTTTTGGTAAAGTGGTTTTCTTTTGGCTTATATTCCCAAATTCTATGCAGAAAAGTGAGTAATGAGTGTAATACTATGCTCCACCTTTTCTAGCTTTATAGACCATAGCCACTTGGTTCCTATTATTTGCACTTTATGTTACTACCTTGTAGCGGTCGCGGGGGCGCTAAGATTCACACCATCCGAAAGACGGTGATTTGTTTATTTTATTGTGGGTACCCCAAGAACACACACACCCTTGACCTGGCACTTACACACTGACACACAGAGACACTGATTAGTGGCTCAATGAATCAATGAATAATAAAGATAACAAAGGACATATTAAATCAAATAAGGAAAAGATAATACAATATTACACAAAAAGTGTATAAAAATGCCCTTCACAGTCCCCCAACAGCAATAGTTATTTACATTTACTGTAAGAGCCATTTTCCTAGTTCTATAAGATTCATAAATATCTTACTAGATGACAATGCATAATCTATGGGAAGTTCCTATAACCCCCGTAAATAGAATTGTATTGGTATATTCTTGCCATTTCTAACAGCTTGGAGTAAACATTCTTCAGTTAGTTAGTGACAGCCTTGCCATGAGTAAGGTGTGGAAGGCATAAGGTTTTAAACCTATGTGCCAACCGGCCTACAGGCCTTTTGAGTGTGTGAAGAAAATATGTAAGAAAACAGCACTTATTCATGTGCTGTGCTGTACGTTTAAAGTGTACAGAAGAAGAAGCTAAGAATCTTTAAGTATATAAGAATTTAAGAATCTTTAAGTAGAGAAGAAGAAGTAAAGAACCTTTAAGTACAGGAATAACTAAAGTTTCTCAAGAAAGGTAAGATAGAGAAGATACATTTTTCCTTTTTTTGCCTTTTTATTCTACGTGTGTAACTATTTTTTCTTTTATTCTTGTGTGGATTATTTGCTTTTAACTTTCACTAAATATTTTTAAAACGAACTTTTGGACTTTGAGATTTTTTTCAGTACGCTTTTTACCCGTGCTTAACCACACCTTATATTCCGGCAGCTACATTTACTACACAGCAAACAATAAACACAAACAACAAAATCCAAAACAGTCCAGTAACGCAGAAGCAGATGATAATGTAGAGTGGTATTAAAAACCCTGTGAACAGCCCTCTGCCAGAAATGTAAAGTTTTGTCCTACCAGGTTCCCATTGCAATGTGATGATTTGATGTGATTGGAAATGGTCTCCAGACCAAGATGAATCAACACCGACAAGCAAGCACTGTACAACATATACATTCAGAACAATCTGTAATCCAAAAACATATGGGTGATCATGATTTTCTCACCATCTTCTTGGCTCCCTTTTAAGGAGCCAGCTTGATTACTTTTCTTCCCGGCCACCCCTGCAGCCTCTAAATCTGACCGATAGCATAGTACTGCCGGGACTGATGGGAGTTGTAGGCTATTTTAAATAGCACTACAGTAATCCCTCCTCCATCGCGGGGGTTGCGTTCCAGAGCCACCCGCGAAATAAGAAAATCCGCGAAGTAGAAACCATATGTTTATATGGTTATTTTTATATATTTTAAGCCCTTATAAACTCTCCCACACTATTATAAACATTTCTCGCACAATTATAGAGCATAAACCCTTTGTATTCTCTTAGATATTAGGTAAGATTCGTTGAAATTCTGTATATAAACACAGTTTACATACAGTAAAACCTAAATATTATTTTAAAGATATTGAGCGTCTCCAATATCACATATGTTACAGTCATTACGACAGACAGGCCACCATCAATAAATACGTACAATGCAAGAAAAATTGTATACAGTAAAATGTGTGTACAGTGACACTAAACTATGTACATGTAATAAGTACTGTACGTAAATAATTAATTATGGTTACTTACCAACAATGACACGACGACTTGTCCGATAACGATGAGTTTAATTTTACTGCACAACAAAGGATAGTGTTACAGCTCTTCTAAAGGAGCCTCTTCAGGCGACTGTTTAGCACCGCCGTTGTTCTTCTTCCATCACTCTTCAATCCAAATCCCTAAAGCAGATTCCATCCAGACTACTGCCTTACAACGTCCACTTGCAACTCATTTTGCGCCCTGGTTAAAAGACACTGTGGCCGTAGATCTTATATGCTTTTCCTCCTTTTTAAATAAAAAGAATCGTGGACTCATTTATGCTGTAATGGTGTCCTGCAGCGGTGTAGCTGTTTCCTTCCTTCAACATATCCAAAACTTTTACCTTTTCTGCATTCATTTGCATCTTCTGTTGGCGCTTGTGCACGTTAATGCTGAATGAGTGAGATTAGACTTCCTGGTTAATGCAGCACTCCGTCGCTGAGCCAATCAGCAGCACACAGGAACTTAACCGCGTGCTCTGATTGGGTAGCTTCTCAGCCATCCGCCAATAGCGTCCCTTGTTTCAATTCAAATGTGTCCCTTGTTTGAATTCAAATGGGCAAATCAACTGAGGAAGCACACGTACTGTAGACCGCAGACATCCGCGAAGCAGTGAAAAATCCACGATATATATTCATATATGCTTACATTTAAAATCCGCGATGGAGTGAAGCCGCGAAAGACGAAGCGCAATATAGCGAGGGATCACTGTACTACAACCCTTTTTATTGTTTACAGAATAGAAGCAGTGATACTGAATGCCCTCACACAACTCCCAGAAACAACACTCTCAGACACACACACCAAATATTCTTTGTAACTTTTAGTTATGTGTAATCAAGCACAAATAAATTACTTAATTTGAAAAAACCTGCTGTGTCCCTAATACACCTGTTATTTTTTGGTTAAAGGAAGCTTGCCTGGCCTTCGTCCTGCAGAAGCCGGAGAGTTTACTCAACGGGCATTTCAAGCTGGAAAGTTGGATCTGACTGAGGTAGAAGGACTTGGGGATCTGATTCATGCAGAGACAGAGGCCCAGAGAAGGCAAGCTCTCAGACAAATGGCAGGAGACCTGGGACAAATTTACCAGACTTGGAGTCATACACTTACTCGGGTAAACCTTTCTAGGAGACCATTGGGTTAATGCACTAAAAAGTTCTGCATTTGTTAAACAACATTGTCAACTTGAAATATTTGGCCTGATTTATTGTGTCAATTCTATTTTTCAATTATAATTTTGCTATAGTTTCATGAATAGTACTTGGATTTTTTTTAATATTTCAAAGCTAGCAGTAGATGGACCATCAAAAATTCATCTTGAATCCTACTGTACTATTTATAAATGGACTACGAGTTTATAATACTGTAGCATCTCATTTCATTGTATGATCAAATTCAGAATTATTAAGAGAAAAGCTGCAAGGCAGAGAGATTTAACACAAGAACACTAATTATGATTGTGATTAATCCATGGTAAGACCTGGTAGATTTGCATTTCCTTAGCGTAATTGTACAGAACAGTTATATCCAATAAAATTCGACTTTTCAGTAGAATGAAGCTGCAGGGTACACAGCATACCAATACCCATTTAATACTGGGGTGGTTGAAAGAATAAAGGATACTGGATTAGACTATCGGATAAAGTAATGAGACTGCATGATCCAAGTCTACCTCCATAATAATAATTCTTTAATTCTTTGCATTTATATAGCGCTTTTCTCACTACGCAAAGTGCTTAGCAATTGTAGTTTAAGGGCCTTCTCAAGGGCCCAACAGAGCAGAGTCCCTTTTGGCATGTTACGGGATTCAAACCGGCAACCTTACGATTGCCAGTGTAGATCCCTAGCCTCAGAGCCACCACTACGTTTTTGTTTATAAACACAGACATTAGTCTCAATTTTGGCCTTTTGTCCATACTACCTACCACAGTGTTTTTAACCCCCCAAAAACTGACACTTTTACAAACACTCTCCAAAGCTACATAATTCTGAAAATGTTGGTTCGCCATTGTGATGTGGATGGGCAAAACTGTAGACTTTTAAAAACGCAGATTTTTTTGTGCTCTCATTTGTTTGTGCTTATTACGTAGCCCTCCCTTGATTGGATCCTGCTCATAACAATGTCTCATTCTCTGATTGGTCACCCTTCATGGTGGAAAATCATATTCCCACATAGTGTACACAGAAGAATTGCCTTCCATGGTGCTTGTTGTGTTGTTTGCCTATTTATGTCTAAATTGTGTTTTATATAGATCAAATGCTGCATACTGTTCATGCGCAAAAGCCAACTAATTTACTGGTTGTGACAGTTTTATGATATATCCTCTAGCTGTCAGTGTTACCACCCCTTTAAGGTTTATTCCACCAATACATGCATGCTCAGTGTAGGCACACATGTATGTCATACTGTATGTGTTTCTGGTTGTTTTAGCTGGATTGGAGATTCTTTCATAAATGATGTGAAAATGCTATTGTGAACAGAGATTGTTTTGTTTAAAAATGTTGTTTTTTAAATTAAAATGTAGTAGTGTGGACGTAGCCTATTTAGTTGTTCTCAGACTCGGTCCTAGGGATACCATTTGGCTGCAGGTTTTTGTTACCATCTACTTCATTTTTAAATAGATTCCTAGCCTAATTAAGCAAGCTGTTATTTCTGAGTTTCTGAGTGATTTTGAGACAATGTAGAAATTACAAATCTAAGCTTGATACATTTTATTACAGTGTGCAAAGCATTTATGTATGTTGTGTTGGTATAATTTGTTTTTTTGTTTCTTTTAATTGGTTGTTAAGATTTTCCTCATCATCATGGATTTCACGCTGCTTTTTCAGGTGCACATGTTTCAGGACAGGACCGTAAAACCTGATTGTACGTATCAGACTACATCAGCGTTAATGCTGGTGTAGGATTAAAGGCATGTAACTGGCTCGGGATTAGGTTAAACAGAATATCCAATCTTTACAGACAGTTATTGAAGGTTTTTTTCAATGTGGCATAAAGACTGAAAACAAAACAAATTAAAATATCAGGTTTTCAAATGAAATAATTTTTAAAAAATATTATCTTTTGCTCATTTTTTCTACTGTCTTTAGTTGTGTGTTTGTGATGGTATCAGGCGCTACCCCTTCAGAATTAGTTGCTATTACTGTATGTGTCACTAGGCAGCATATGAATGCTGATCCCAGCTGCTACTGAATTTTAAAATTAAGATGGGGAATCAGTAATAATCTGTACTTTGAAAAAAAAAAGTTTCTTTAGCAGTTTTTTTTCCCTAATGTTTAGGTTTTGGTGTTGTCTTTCTGAATGGTTAGTGTTTCTTTTCAACTTTCATTCAGTCACCAGTGTCTGGTGTTAGAATCCTGCTAACTTTGACATTTCTCATTAAACTGCCATAAACTACCTGACTACCTTAAATCCACGTAGATTATTTTACTTTTGAATATCATCTTCTTCTTTCGGCTGCTCCTTTTAGGGGTTGCCACAGCAGATCATCTTCTTCCATATCTTTCTGTCCTCGTCATCTTGATTTGTTACACCCATCACCTGCATGTCCTCTCTCATCACATCTATAAACCTCTTCTTAGGCCTTCCTCTTTTCCTCTTACCTGGCAGCTCTATCCTTAACATCCTTTTCCCAATATACTCAGCATCTCTCCTCTGCACATGTCCAAACCAATGCAATCTCGCCTCTCTGACTTTGTCTCCCAACCGTCCAACCTCAGATGACCCTCTAATGCACTCATTTCTAATCCTGTCCATCCTCGTCACATCCAATGCAAATCTTAGCATCTTTAACTCTTCTACCTCCAGCTCTGTCTCCTGCTTTTGGGTCAGTGCCACAGTCTCCAACCCATATAACATAGTTGGTTTCACTATCGTCCTGTAGACCTTCCCTTTCACTCTTGCTGATATCCGTCTGTCACAAATTACTCCTGACTCTCTTCTCCACCCATACCACCCTGCCTGCACTCTCTTTTTCACTTCTCTTCCACACTCCCCATTACTCTGTACTGTTGATCCCAAGTATTTAAACTCATCCACCTTCACCAACTCTACTCCCTGCATCCTCATCATTCCACTGACCTCCCTCTCATTCACACACATGTATTCTGTCTTGTTCCTATTGACCTTCATTCCTCTCCTCTCCAGAGCATATCTCCACCTCTCCAGGGTCTCCTCAATCTGCTTCCTACTTTCGTTACAGATCACAATGTCATCAGCAAACATCATAGTCCATGGAGACTCCCGTCTAATCTCGTCTGTCAACCTGTCCATCACCATTGCAAATAAGAAAGGGCTCAGGGCCGATCCCTGATGTAATCCCACCTCCACCTTGAATGCATCCATCACTCCTAATGCAGACCTCACCACTGTCACATTTCCCTCGTACATATCCTGTACCACTCTTACATACTTCTCTGCCACTCCCGACTTCCTCATACAATACCATAACTTCTCTCGAGGCACCCTGTCATATGCTTTCTCCAGGTCCACAAAGACACAATGTAACTCCTTCTGGCCTTCTCTCTTCTTCTCCATCAACACCCTCAGAGCAAACATTGCATCTGTGGTGCTCTTTCCTGGCATGAATCTATCCTGCTGCTCACTAATCATCACCTCACTTCTTAACCTATCTTCCACTACTCTTTCCCATAAATTCATGCTATGGCTCATCAATTTTATCCCCGTGTAGTTACTACAGTCCTGCACATCCCCCTTATTCTTAAATATTGGCACCAGTACACTTCTTCTCCACTCCTCAGACATCCTCTCACTTTCCAATACTCCATTAAACAATCTGATTAAAAACTCCACTGCCATCTCTCCTAAACACCTCCATGCTTCCACAGGTATGTCATCTGGACCAATGGCCTTTCCATTTTTCATCCTCTTCATAGCTGTCCTTACTTCCTCCTTGCTGATCCATTGCACTTCCTGATTCACTATCTCCATATCATCCAACTTTCTCTCTCTCTCATTCTCTTCCTCATCAGCCTCTCAAAGCACTCTTTCCGTCTGCTCAACACACTCTCCTCACTTGTGAGTATGTTTCCATCTTTATCCTTTATCACCCTTACCTGCTGCACATCTTTCTCAGCTCGGTCCCTCTCACTAGCCAATCGGGTCCTTTTCTCCCTCCTTAATGTCCAACCTGTCATACAACTCATTATATGCCTTTTCTTTAGCCTTCACCACCTCTCTCTACACCTAGTGCCTTATCTCTTTGTACTCTTGTCTACTTTCTGCATCTCTGACTTTCCCACTTCTTTGCATTCCTCTTCCTCTGTATACTCTCCTGTACTTCCCCATTCCACCACCAAGTTTCCTTTTCCTCCGTCCAGATGTCACGCCAAGCACCCTTCTTGCTGTCACCCTTACTACATCTGCTGTAGTTTCCCAACTGTCTGGTAATTCTTCACTACCACCCAGTGCCTGTCTCACCTTCTCTCTAAACTCAACATTGCAGTCTTCCTTTTTCAACTTCCACCCTTTGATCCTTGGCTCTGCCCTCACTCTTTTCCTCTTCTTGATCTCCAACGTTATCCTACAGACCACCATCTTATGCTGCTTAACTACACTTTCCCCTGCCACCACTCTGCAGTCTTCAGTCTCCTTCAGATTGACTCTTCTGCATAGAATGTAATCTACCTGTGTGCATCTTCCTCCATTCTTGTACATCACCCTATGTACCTCCCTCTTCTTTAAATGCGTATTCACCACAGCCATGTCCATCCTTTTGTCAAAATCTGCTATCCTCTGACCTTCTTCATTCCTCTCCTTGACACCATACCTACCCATCACCTCCTCGTCTCCTCTGTTCCCTTCACCAACATGTCCATTGAAATCTGCTCCAATCACCTCTTTCTGTCCCTTGGGTACACTTCTCATCACTCCATCCAACTCACTCCAAAAATCTTCTTTCTTATCTATCGCACACCCAACTTGCAGGGCATATGCACTAACAACATTCATCATCACACCTCCAATTTCCAGCTTCATAATCATCACTCTGTCTGACACTCTTTTCACCTCCAAAACACTCTTGACATACTGTTCCTTCAGAATAACCCCTACTCCATTTTCCTCCCATCCACACCATGATGGAACAATTTGAATCCACCTCCAATCCGCCTGGCCTTACTCTACTTCCATTTAGTCTCTTGCACGGCACAATATATCAGCCTTCCTTCTCTCCATCATATCTGCTAACACTCTTCCCTTACCAGTCATACTGCCAGCATTCAAAGTTCCTACCCTCAGTTCCACTCTCTTTACCTTCCTCCTCTCCTCCTGCCTCCGGACACGTCTCCCCCCTGTTCTTCTTCTTCTTCGGGCAACAGTAGCCCAATTCTGCCAGCACCCTGTTGGCTAACAGTACTGGTGGCGGTCATTTTTAACTCGGGGCTCGACCAATCCGATACGGAAATCTGTATTGTTGTCCGCATATTGATTTGGCAAAATTTTACACCAGATGTCCTTTCTGACATAACACTCCCCATTTATCCAGGCTTGGGACCGGCACAAAGAAACACACTGGCTTGTGCATCCCCGGTGCCTGGGTTGATTAAAATAGTTAACATTTTTAGATAAATCTCTGTTAAGTTGGTATACCAGAATTTTGTACTTTTATCCTACTATCCTTGATAGAAGTGTTTACGTTTATCCAAATTGTAAGGGAGTCTCCTGTGCACCACCACCTTTAAGTGATTCCATGATTTTTTTTTCTATAAGATTGAGGTCCAGACTCTGATTTTGGCCATTTCTACACACAGATTTTCCTTCATTTCCCCTATGCCATTCATTGGCAGTGTTAATCAGTATTATATTGAAAAGTACATTTCTTCTTTTTAGCATAGGGCAGCAGGTTTTGCAACAAATGCTGTTAAATTTTCTCTTATCCAGCTTATCCTGACCATAAACCATCATCTATTTTCAAGAGAATGATCTGCTTCGCATGATGCTGCCACCACCACCAAAGATTAGAAATATAATGCCAGAAGGTTCTTTGTTGGTTTCATCAGACTTTTAAGATTTTTTTTCCTGCAAGTTTGGTCTTCTTGAAAACTTTGTGGGTTTGGATTTTTTTTTTTTTTGAGAAATGTCTTCAGCCTTTCCCCTTTCCATAAGCCTCAAGCAAATGCAGACATGGATAAATTTGTTGGTACCCGTACAGCTCATTGAAAAAGTTTTTTATGTCTCCTGAAAAGTGATGAAATGACAAGCAATACAATACAATTTGTTTTTGTATAGCCCAAAATCACCCAAAAAGTGCCACAATGGACTGCCTTTGAAAGCCCCCTGTATACCTGTATGCCTTTGTCATGTTATCGAATCAAGCAAAGCAGGTGTGATAAGAGATCAAGAGATCTACAAAGAAATTCTGAAGTGTCCTGGACGCATTTGTTGGGACCCCTAGAAAAATTCCTCAGTGACTGGATTAAAGTGATTTTTCAAACTTGCTGTTTTCTTAAATTTGTATCATGCAAGTCTCTAATCATTCAATCCGTCATTCAGGTGTCTTAAGTGGAGAACTGTAGTCACTCCACTGTTCAGTATCATCGTGGACCAGAGAAAGCAAAGGAGAGAGTTGTCTGAGAAGATCAGAAAAAAGATAGACAACCATGTGAAAGGCAAAGGCTGGAAGGGCATCACCATGCAGCTTGATGTTCCTGTCACAAAAGTTGAAAATATTATTAAGACGGTTATGGTCCCCAGGACTGTAGCCAATCTACCTGGATGCGGCCTCTAGAGAAAAATCGACCCCAGAACAGGCTGAATGATAGTGAGAATAGCGGATAAAAAGTCAAAGACAACTTCTAAAGAGATACAAGCTGAACGTCAAGATCAGGTCCATTAGTGTCTGATCACTCCATCCATTGCTTTTTGAGTGACAGTGGACTCAGTGGAAGAAGACCCAGGAGGAATAAACATAAAAAGCCATACTGGAATTTGCTGAAATGCATATTGACAAGCCACAATGCTTCTGGGAGACAGATGAGGTCAAACTGGAGCTTTTTGCTAAGTCACATCAACTCTACGACCACAGACAAAAAAATGAAGCCTTCAAGGAAAGAACACCATACATATTGTTCACCCTACCTTCCTACCATGCCCACAGTTATGTTTTGGGGCTACTTTGTTGTGTCTGGAACAAGGTGCCTTGAATCTGTGCAGGGAGCAATGAAATCTCAATACATTCTGGAACGAAATGTAATGCTCAGTGTGAGAGAGAGCTCATTTTCAGTCACAGGTTATGGATCCTCCAACAGGATAATGAGCCAAAACACACAACTAAAAGCACCCAAGAATGGGTAAGAACAAAACATTGGACTATTCAGAAGTGGCCTTCTGTGACACCTGATATGAATCCTATCGGTCATCTGTGGAAAGAACTGAAGCATGCAGTCTGGAGAAGCCCCTCTTCATTCCTGACACAGCTAGAGCACTTTGCTCAGGAATGGTGGGCCAAACAACCTGTGGACAGGCGCAGAACTCTCATTGAGAGTTCCAGGAATTGCTTGTTTGCATTGGTTGTCTGTAAAGGTTGTGCAACAAAATATTAGGTTAAGGTTCCCATCATTTTTGTTCATGCCATTTTCATTTGTGTTTGATCTGAAATATTCTGGCAAATCCAAATGCAATGTCTGATTTTTTTTTTTTTTTCTTTTCGAAATGTGGAATAAACAGTGATGGGTGCCAATTAGTTTTGTTAGTTTCAAGTTATTTTATTTTATTTTATTTTATTTTATTGTGGGTTCTTCTTTTATTGTGGAGGGATACCAACAAATATATAAATGTCTTTGAGAATACATAATTACAGTACATGAATTATGGTTTGGAATAAAGCGTTAAAGTTTATTTCGCAATGAAATAAAAAGTAGAATGCCCAACATTTTGGCTTTACACACTTCATCAGGTGTTTGACTGAAAAGACAAAAGCTGGTTACCTAATATATGTAGAAGGTGAAGGAGGGACAAAGCCAGAAAGAATAAAAAGATGTGGTAGATGAGAGTGTGAAAATCTCCTGTGTTGGACAGAGTTTAAAAAGGTAGTCAGTCATTAATACCCGGAGAGAGATTTGATTAAAGTCTTTGACAGGTTTCTTTGAATCCCAGTTAAAGAACACAAACTGAGAAAGTGTTCTATCTATAACCAATGGATATGAAATATTCCATAATATATTTAGTGTCTCAGATGTGTTCCTGAAAAAAATCTGCTGGTCTATGTGGATGGCTAGAAATTTAGTAAATAAGATTTTTTGAGTAACCTGAAGCCCATTGTTTAATACAGAATTTACAAGAGAGACTAGATACAATGTTTGTGTTGGTGACATATTTGCCAGTGACACAGCAGCTCCTATTAGAAATGAAAGTACCTGGTGGGGAATGTGGCTTAGAATTTGTGGACTAAGCTGTAGAGAACACATTTGTGAAAGTTATGAGGTTAATGGAAGGACATAAAGGAAGAGTTAGGAAAAGAGGCTCAGCCTTTAACTTTTTCTTCCTTTGTAGAAGCACGCTGATGCAGCCCTTCACTCCACAAGTGCACTATGACTATTTAAATTACTCTTATGTAAACCTGGTTCATCTTAATGCTTCCTGGGATGTTTCTGTCTTTCTGAAATGTTCTGTATTTTTCTATTTTTGTTGTGTAGTCCAAGCAGTGTGTTACTTGAGTGAACAGCTGGCTTTTAAGTAGAGGTAGAAGCATATCCAGTTAGCATTACAAAAAGTGACTGGCACAGAAGACAGATGACCACCAAGAGATTCTGTATTTAAACAAAACCTGAAACCTACCCTGAAAATGTAAATAGGCAGTTTTTCTAAAGTAAATACAGATTAAAGTAAGGTGACTTAAAATAGACAATAAGAATGACTGTAGTGAACACACATGGATGCATTTTCCATTGTTTTACAAAAGGTCCATCTTGAAGATGGAGCAATGGAATACTATTAAGTGTACATCTATTTAGATTTTTTTATATAAAAAATTGCTCCTCTCCTGGTCCCCTGCTTCTCCAGGACTCCTGGTGGGGCAAGGTCCCCCGGCCATCCATTAATAAATATATATATTGTCACACACATGTGAATAGGAGGCAGCTGAAGGGCTTGGAGAATAATGGTAACATATCTGCCCAGGGGGTGGCAGGGTGCACTTACGCTGTTTCTAAGTTCCCTGCAGACCTTTCCCGGGAAATCCCATCAGGAGCCACTGCCTCAACTCCGGACACGCCACGTCCAGTCCCAGCTCTGAGGACAACATCACTTCCGGCCCCGGCCCCGAGGACGACATCACTTCCCCCAGACTTCCTATAAAGCCTCACTCCCTTCCTCTGGAATTCAGTTCTGTTTTAGACTCTGTCTTGTAAACTTTACTTGCTACCAACCTTTTTACTTTTTGCAGCCTGGAACACATTATATGGGTGACTGCCCCAAACCTTTACAATGTCTCGGGTCTCTTCTTGTCACAATATATATATATATTGTAGCAGATAAGGCTTTTGTCCACCTCTTGAACCCTCAGGTACCACTCCAGACACGAGGTAAAAGTATAATAACTATTTATTTTGTTATTATAATGTGCACCAAGCACCCTTTCCACCACACTATTCATAAATCACAAACTCTCTCTCAAAACCAATACCTCCTCGCCCAGACACTTTGCCACCCTACCTCCCAGCTCAAATCAGTGTTCTGGGCTTCCCACAGTCCTTTTATACACCCTGACCCGGAAATGGTTCCTGGCCAAACCCACAAGTCCGTTGTCCTTCCGGGTCAGCGCAAACAGTCCTTTTTTTCATCCCGGGAGCACGTCGCTTCCTCCAGTCACGTGACTGTGACGCACTCCCGGGTTATAGGGCACGCAAGAGCCCCCTAGCCCCCCTACAGCGACTCCCGGTGGCCCCCAAGGTATCCAGCAGGGCTGTGTGTATAAACTACAGAGTCCATAAGGCCCTGCTGGAAGTCGGGGCACCATCATAGCCGGTCGTCCATCACAATATATATACATACACTCATATACAACACTTTTTTGTTGTTAGAGAAATGGTGAAAAGTACTTGCTTAATTAAGGAACATTACAGAAAAATTGGGAGTGGTCTCCCCTAGACTTCCTCGTATACTCGGATATGGTGATGGATATTTGGGGAGTAAACCTCAAGACAATGATTATATTTTTATATTATGTACATTAATGAACCATCAACACCAAATCAAATTAATAATATATTGAACAATTATTATTAAAGTAAAGTTGAATGAATTGGACTCTGCAGCTGCATGAATAAAAAAGTACCACTTACGGTTAGTGGAAATAACTCAAAAGTTGCTAAAATCTATGTTTTGTACCTAATACTTGTATGCAAAATTTGGTTGACCTAAGTGAAAGTGAACTCAAGTTATGATGTTTAAATAAGCACACCCACAGAGACAGATATACAATAGTTCCAAAAATGGTATTTTCTGACTCAGGGTGGTCTAAACGTCGAGGTTCATCAAAATTGAATTTTTGGACAATTACAATACTTTCCCTACGAGAAAGTAAATTGAACTCAGGGAGGTCTAAAAGGTTGAGATAAATTAAAATCTCTGGGTAGAATTTTTAGACGATTGTAATACTTTCTCTATACTTCATATACGACAAAGTAAGAAAAAATTAAGCAATATGACAGCTTGTAATTATGATTATGTACTGTAGATACTCGCGTATAAGTTGAAAAATGTATGCCTTAAAATTCATTCAAAAAAACAAGGTCAACTTATCCACGGGGCAACACAATTGTCCATAGAATTTGGGTAATGACATTGTACACTCAATGCTTCACGGTGTTAAGTCACCGGTCATCTGCCGTTTCCCATGGTCTTTGAAATAATTATAAGCCAGCAATACTATTGCTAATTAGCTAGTTTATTTCTAATTTCATTAAATAATTCTTTAAACTGTGAAATACTTGAATTTGAGCATTAGCTTTTGCAGGTTTTGGATAACAAACATACCATTAGCTTCCACGTGCAACCAGATTTCGAATCAAAAGAACCAAGGCAACGCACGCTATCAATGCGATGCAAGCGCAGCCCGCGATTCAAAAAATTTCTCTGCCTACCTGTTTGTCTCCTCTGACAGTAGCTGAAAAGCAGCATCAGGAGACAGCAGCCTGAAGTAGTCCAACAGCGGGTGATCTGTCGTGTCCAACAGCAAGCCATGCTGTCTTGTGAAGTCTGGTAGCCAGTTCGGCTCCCACGGATCAATGTCTGGGTATTCCTCCCACGCGAACCTTGCCGTAGGTGCATCGGCTACGCGAATGCGTTCAGCTGGCAGCCGATCAGCTGGCGCGGCATCGGCTGGTGTCCGATCAGCTGATGCCGGCTTCTCACTCTCTTGCTCGATTCCTGATCACTGTCAATGAAATCCGATTCTGAAAAATCAGAGTCCGACTCAGCGATAATGTGCAAAACATCGTCTGCCTAGTGTTTTCTGCACTCGCTTCGCTCCCTTGTGACATATCGACGCCATCTTGCCTTTGTTTACATTTGTTTGCACTTTGCAACTCACGCACATGCAAGGATTAGTTGCCGAGTCAATGAGTCTAGCATTTCTCCAAGCACAGAGGGAATGCCTGTGACGTGACAGTGAGTTTTGTCGCCATTAACAGCTGATTGTCGCCCTCTATCTCTGATATCTGTCAAGTTTTACCCTCGACTTATACGCGGGTCATAACAAATTTTGTAATTTTCGGCTTAAAAATACACTCGACTTATCTGCGAGATCGACTAATATGTGAGTATCTACAGTACGTATTTTATTAGTTAAATTAAATATCCTTAAAATACATACTTTAGTTTTTTTATAGTCACTGAGCAATAATCTACAGAATTTCATTTTGTAAAAAAAATGAACAGTTAAGATCTATGGTCTATAGTTTATTTTTAAAAATACATTTTAACATTGGACATAAGGCTTCTATGCTTCTAGGCATGCTCGAAGGAAAAAAAGGAAAAATACTGGGAATTGGTGCTGATCAAGTAACCTGAAATCAGTGATCATTATCAGCTTTAAAAAAAACCTGATCCCTAAAAGTGGCCTTAACATTGTGATATGAGTTGATTTATCTGTTCTGTCATTTGCAGCTTTTGGCGACTTGTGGCTACACCTAACGAGAGCAGCCGAAAGAAAAAGAAGGAGAAAAAACTGAAGCTACAAATGACAATACAAATAAAAACTCACTGAGGTTTCTGCTGTAACCCTGATTTTCTTAAAAAAACAGTTTGTCAAAAGGGGTTCCTTTTAATAATGTCACAAAAGAAAAATAAAACCACTTAACAATAATCATAGAAAACATAATAGCATGGTACAGATTTTAACGCTGCTGTCATACAGTTTCATTCAGAATTTATGTACAATGCACTCTTTACATCAAACATGCCAAAAAGAATTGCAGAGTGTAAAGTCCATCTATCCATCCATCATCAGACCCACTTAATCGACTTCAGAGCCACAGGGGACAGAACCTTTTCCAACAGCATAGATTACTGCTCTGAAACATTTACAGAACTGATGTGGTCAGGCCATTTGTCGCATTGCAGTCTGAATGTAAAGTCTGTTTTCAGCAACTTGCTTCTTTATTTCAGAGCATTTCACATGTCACCCTGTGGCACTCTTTTCAAATCTGAGACACTCTATTTTATTTTCTGCAGCATGTGTTTGGTGACAGATTCTTCCTACTCTGATGGAAACATTTTTCTAAAATAAAGAGTGGCACAGACTTCTCTGTTTTGTGATTTGAGGTTTTTAAAGCCTACGTGGAATGTGAGTTGTAGCACTTCTGAGTCAATCCTAAATCAAGATTTTAAAAAGTATTCTCAACTGACCATCTCTGCTTTGTGCTAAGCATAATGATGTTGTACTCAGTATCTAGTGTGAAAATGTTTGGCATGTGAGTTCATTAGTTTCTGCGATATTGAGGCTTTAAAAGGGGGTATAACCCTAATTTTATGAAAAAAATGAGTGCTACTAAAAAAATGGTATTGTTTCAGAACTTTTGAACTGTTAATGCTAGATGTATGTAATTGTAAAGGATTGTTATGTAGTATTAGATGTCTTTAACATCTAAAATAGTCTACAGTTGCATATTTGCCAATTTATGGTTTGCCGAAAATTGAATAAAAAATAATTCTTTTGTGCTGTAGAGCAGCTTGTGGCTTAATATGGAGGTATTGATGGCCAAAGTAAATTTTCCATATTTTCGTAGGTATTATTCATGTTATAATTCTTCTTTAGGAACTAAGTGCCTGTCTGAATTTATAAAACTTTCTTATTTATGAGGCATTTAAAATGGAACAAATAATTTTACATCTATATTTCAAATGCATATTTTCCACGTAAGTCAACCATAAAAAAATTATACCACTGAAAAGAGCTTATTTATTTATTTAATGGGGGCGGGCACACTTCTGTAAAATTTTAATTTCCCCTTGGAGACAAATAAAGTATAATCTAACATAATCTGATATTTACATAACCTTAGTAAATCTGAGGCAGTCGGTGGTTCTCTCCCATAAAGGCCAGTCACATAATGTGACACACCCAGCATATTTAGTACAGCTAGTCTGCAGCTTGCTCCAATAACATCAAGCTGGTTTGATTTTGTCTTTACATATAGGGGTGGGCTCAGTATGTAAGGGAGCTGGAAACCAGTGAATGCCCATCTGTAAGTACATTGCATATAATGCAGCACTGAGGAATAAGGAAGGCAGGTGATTTGGACCTCACAAGCAGAAGAGAGACACGTCTGTCTGAAGTCTTGTGTTTCGCGTACCAAAACAGAATGGATAAAAGAACAAAAGGATGATTGCAGCTAAGCTTGCCATACATTTTAACCCTTCACACAGCGCAAGTCCATCAGACAGCATATTTATTGGCTGTTATAAAAAGAGGCAAATAAAACTGTGCTGAAAAGTCAGCTTACAGTCACTAAATTTGACATGATCAGAGATTTTTCGATTGTGTAAAATCACATGGTAAAGAGACGACATCAGCAACTGCAGTCGAAACATCTGACATTTCCAACGACTAGAAGTTTCCTATTGTAACATCAACTTTAATAGAAGATTACCCAGCATTGAATTATTCTAGCCCAAAAGAGAGAGTGAAATCTGTATACAGTGGTTTTCCTTCAATGTATGAATTAGTTCTGCCAATCATAAATTTTGGCTGCTTCATTCATCCATCCATCTTTTTCCTCTAACTTACACATCACAAATTTGTTAGATTTAACGTGAGCTAGCATTCCTCTAAGTTCTGTGAATGTGTAACATGCCCTCTCCCATTTTATTGTATAGGAAACAAAATCTGTTTTTTTGTCCCCTTTGCTGTTATAAGGTGTCAGTCAAATACTAAATGTGAATGAGAAGTTTTTATAAAACATCAGAAATTCCTTGGCAAGTTACGTATTTCTTTAACTTTCATTGTTATACCGGTAACACACATCTATACATATCTATAAAATGTAATGATTCTCAACCCTTTACCTCCTTAGTTAGCTGCTTTACTAAGTTAACAAAGAGAACTCGTTAAAGCTGCTTATCTTGGAAACTGTGGAAATGAAGATCTTGTTTTAATGCACAAAAAATATAGTTCTGTCAACGCAGAAGTCTTATCAATTTAGTCTTTTAGGTAATATTTTTCAGGCTGCTTTTTTATTTTAATGTGACAGGTTTGCTTCTTTTTCTGTTTTGCACACATTCAGGGTGCTTTACAGATAAAATGCAAGTGTTTCTGTATTTCCACAGTGTGGAATGCTAGCAGACTGATTAACTCACGATAATGTAATCAGTCAATGGTGAGGATTAAACACAGGCAAAACACATTTACAGCCCCAGCTTCTTTGCAACTTGCTAGACCAAACTGTATGGAGTTTCATTAAATTAATCAAATGTATCTTAACTGTCTCTGCTTATTGTAAAGATTCCACTCCCAATCTTTTGTTTAATTGAATTTCCCCATTTTGCATTTAGTGTCCATAAAGAGCTGTGAACCATTCCACTGTATAAAATGCTATTTCAAATATTAGTTTGCTAACTCTTATTTTCGTTTATGCCACATAGGCCCTGGCTCATTTAGAAGCTTTCATTGACTTCAGTGAAGAGGAGAATATTGAAGATGGTGTTTTAAACCAAGGTAGATGTATTTACATATTTGCACTTATTCAGTGATTATCATAAAGACTAGATACAGTATATTGATTTGGGCAGAGACTGGGGCTGAGTCCTGTTTGGGGAAACAAAATCATGTTTTAGTAAAACTGATCTCATTTTGGAATGATTTTCAGGGCAACGAGCAGGTATTTAAGATAGTAGTTAAATGAAGAAAATGTTGATTGCATAATAGTCGGCTGCCTTTTTGTATTCAGGTTTATAGGTACACAGTGTAAAGAATCCTTAAGTAATTAATTATCTTATCTTACCAGTTGACAACTTCGTTAGGCAACTCCAGATGGAGATCAGCTCTCATTTACACGATAACCGTCGAGGTGAACGTCTGCGCAGTGGAGTGCATGTTGTTATTGCAGGAGAGGCCAATGCTGGCAAAAGCAGTCTTCTGAATGCCATTTGTAAGTATTTTTTTACTAAAATACTGCCATTATTTGTAAACTACAAGTGCTGATTACATGTGTTTAAAAAATGTTGGAAAATCTTGTCTTGTAGGTTTTGTGGTCTATGAGTTTATGCCATTTTTATTTGCCAGGTATCAATGTGGACATTTTTAGAATCTGATAGCACTCTTTTTTTTTTTTACTTTGAGGATTGGTTGGCAGGAACTAAATATTTGCCAACCATTATGAAGAAAACTCATTGCTGTTTTTTTTAAAAAAATCAAACCTTCAAACGTAATTGCATTATTATGCAATTAAGGCCAGACAGTAGAAAGAATTAGCCCTAAACATGGCTTTAATAAAAATAATATTCTAGGTGACCTCCCCGCTGCAGCCACCCACATCTATGCACCCATGCGGGAGCACCAGTCTCATTCAATTGATGCTCAAACTTGGCTACAACCACTGATGGTCTAAATCCTCAGCTTTCATGTCCATTATCCTCAGCCAAGGGGCAATATCAGGAAGGCAAGGAATAAAAATCGGGAGTGGTCTCCCCTAGAGTTCTCATATACTCAGATATGGTGATGAATACTTGAGGAGTAAACCGCAAGACAATGATTGGATTTTTATATAACATATTACATGTACATTAAAGAACCACCAACAACAAATCAAATTAATAATATATTGAACAATTGTTATAAAGGTAAAGTTGAATAAATCAGAATCTGCAGCTGGATGAATAAAAGGTAAAGTACCACTTACAGTTAACGGAAATCGCCCAAAAGTTGATAGAAATGTATGTTTTGTACCTAATACTTTTATGCAAAATTTGGTTGACCTAAGTGAACGCGTACTCATGTTATCGTGTTTACATACACACACACAAACATAATTCCAGAAATGGTATTTTCGGACTCGGAGGTCTAAAATGTTGAGAATCATCAAAATCTTGAAATGGAATTTTTGAAGGATTCCAGTACTTTCCCTAAATTTCGTATACGAGAAAGTCTGGGAGGTCTAAAAGGTCGAGATTCATCAAAATCTCAACATCAAATTTTTTGGTGATTACAATACTTTGTATATGACAAAGTAAAAAGCAAATACCCAATTCAGACTACAGCAGCCATAAAAAAAATTAGCAGGTACTTTTTTTTTTGTAAATCCTATAAGGAGGGAAGTTTCATTCACCTGATCTGACATGACTGGATGCGAGTGCCTGCTTAAAAGTAAACTAACTCCTAAAGAGAACAGACTAACACCACTGTGTTAAAAGAAAAAAGGAAATGAAATCAAGGGACAACAGAGATGTATCAAAAAGCAAAAGAACAGGAGAATATAAAAGACAATAGTATTTGAAAAACAAAGGGCAAAATGTATAAAAATGCAGTTGAATGTTTACAGCAGCATAAAAATGGACAATATGTCATGTGCCAATACAACTACAGTATTAACAAAAGTCATGCAGTTGCCCCATAAAAAGCATGAGAGTGAACATTGCTGTATTAACTTTATGACCTTCTGGAAACTCTTGAAGATTTGAGACTGGCCCAACAAGATCAATTCATGCAGAACTTTGACTTTTTATAGCTTTAGTGGATATATTGTTGATTCTAGCAGAGAAAAGGTCTGCTAGTGTGGCTCAACATGATTATCAGTGATATATGCTTACCAAGTCTGGTTAATTTCAACTTTAGGTGAGTATCATCTTAGCAATTATAAATCCCTACATGAAGATTTGTTTTGGCACAGGAAGGTAGTCGTCAAAGTTTGGTGAATTTAGACTACTGTTAGATATTAGGATTGCATAGAAGGCAATCCAGAATCACAAGTAAAGACATTAATGATAGTTTTTCAATTAAACATTCAAACCTCACAGCTCAACTGAAACGGATGTACTGTATGATGTTGGACATCGTAAGTTAGGAGCTTCTGTACTTTATAGCATGTCACAGAAAGAATTAGAAAATGATGTTATATGCATGAATAACATCTTGTTAATAAAACAAAGAGTAATAATGTACAAAATGTTTAGGCAGGTCTTTGCCTTTGTTAGTTTGACAGACGCAAGTAGGCATGCATTTTACATACCAGTTTTGACATCAGTAATATTAGAAGTGTGAACCAAGAATTCACAACACAAAACAAAATCGATGAATCCACTGATTTTGTAGCCATAATGTACGCTCATGCTCCTCAGTTAAGGTAAAAAGAGCGTATTTGGTTATCTGTCTGGATTACTGTGGTGGAAATGTTTGTGTAGTGTAATGTTGTACAGCATATTCATGCATATTGTAAATGAGAACTTAAATATTTAAATATTAATGTTATTCTGCTTAGTGTGGCTTCTCTTTAGGACAGGGGTGTGCAAAGCCATTCCTGGAGGGCCGCAGTGGCCGCGGGTTTTTATTCCAACCCAGTTGTTTAATTAGAAAACAATCCTTGCCAATAATTACATTTCATGGCTTTTTAGTGCTTTAACTCTGCTATGTCAAGTCATTCTCAAATCCTAGATTTTTTTTTCCATTCTAAAGATATCCAAATATTTTGAAGTGTAAAACGGATGGGTAATTCTCAATCCTTGACTTTTTTGTCTTCTCTTTCCTTCCAAGTATTTAATTAAACCAAATAGTGCATGATAAATACACACAGGCGTAAAGGGTAACAAGCAAAATGGATAACTGCTGGTTTCTTTTGTCATTTGCATCTTATTGCTAATAAGGAGCAATTAAAAACCAAGAATGCAGCTGTTTAAGACTTAAATAAGCAATAAGGGTTCAAAATCTTAACGAGGGAGATAACTAAAATGAAGCAGAAGTGTTTCTAGAGCAATTAGTGCTTCTTATTAAGCAATTGGGTTGGAACAAAAGCCTGCAGCCACTGCGGCCCTCCAGGAATGACTTTGCACATCCCTGCTTTAGGATAAGTAGGGTATTGCCTCCCATCTCCCAGAAGATGGCGCCATTCTGCTATAGTTAAATTGGCAGTAGGCACACCTGAACTTTTTAGCGTATTCTTAATATGTTTATAGCAAACTCATCTTAATCATCACGACATTACACACAGTGGCCTCCACGCAAAACCTCCGACAGGTAATGGTGCAGTTATTATAAATGACAGAGCCATAGCCACAAAAATAAACCCCAAAATTGTTTGTGAACACGTGAAAAATAAAAACAAAATAGCATTGCAATGTCCTTAATAAAATAATGCACAAAATACATGACAATAATAATAATAATGTTCAATTAATAACCAAAACACCAAGGAATTAGATACTCCGTAATGCGATGATAACTAAAAGTGTGTTAGAATTAGGAACCGTATTGAAGTTCTTCAGTGTGTGAAAACCTGGAATTAAATATCAAAGAGACAACATCATATATGAGAAAAAATAATTTTGTTAAGTTAAAGAGTACACAAATAATGGATGTACAGTCATGTGAAAAGAAAATACACCCAATGAAACGTTTTTTCTCTTTTTAACATATGTGGACATATCAAGATTAGATCTTCATTTAAACATTATCTTTAAATAAAGGTGATTTAATGGGAAAAAAACAGTGAAAATTTGACTTTGCAATAATTTATTCAACATAAAATGAACAGATGGTGCCATTTCTGTCTGTGGAAAAAGTAAGTATACACCCATGGCTATAATATCTGAAACTGCTCCTTCAACTACAGTAGGTATTTCATATAACTGCTTGCTAGTCTTTGACATCGGCTAGAAGAACGTTTTTCCCCTCTTCCATGCAGAATTAAAATTTCCATAGGATTCAGATTTTGGTATTGACATGGCAATTCCAAAAGCACTCCATTTCTTTCTTTCTTTTCAGTTTTTCCTTGGTGTATTTACTGACATGTGTAGGATTTTTGTGTTGTTGCAAGGTCCACCTTCTGACAGATGGTTTCACATTATCCTCAAGCACCCTCTGATACAATAAAGAACTCCTTGTGGATTCTATGACTTTGAGCTTCCCAGGCCTGACCATAACATTTCCACTACCATGCCTAACAGGAGTCATTGGGTTCTTCCGGTCAAAT
This sequence comes from Erpetoichthys calabaricus, assembly GCF_900747795.2. Classification (NCBI taxonomy): domain Eukaryota; kingdom Metazoa; phylum Chordata; class Cladistia; order Polypteriformes; family Polypteridae; genus Erpetoichthys; species Erpetoichthys calabaricus. The sequence goes on along the minus strand of NC_041405.2, from coordinate 151,424,541 downwards.
CTGTGTCCTTGGTTTTCACCGTGTCTTCTGGTTTTATGGCCAGATAACTTTCTTTTGCCTTGTCTTTCCAGAGCACATTGTTCCAGAAGTCCTGGTAATTATCTAGGTGTTCGTGAGCAAACTTTAGCCTTGCCTGATATTCTTTCTTGACAGAAAGGGTTTCTTTATAGCACACCTCCCATATACAGTAGATATAATTTGTGCGTCCTCTTTCTAATGGTAGACTTGTGCATTTTGACATCAACAATGAAATTCTGGGGATCTTAGTGACTTCTTTCAGCATTTTGTCTTCTACACACAGGCCAAACTTGCAAGAGCAGCCTGGCCTAGACAAAGTAGCAGTTGTTTGAAATCTTCTCCACTCGGAGGTGATCTTCCAGAGAGTGGAATGGTTTATTTCCAAATGTTTGGAGATCTTCTAAAATGTCATCCATTCTATAATCCTCTTTCTGAAGGCCATAGAGAGAGTTCTTTTGGTCTTGGCATGGTGATAGGACATACTTCAGCAGCAATGAGCAAACCAAACTAAATGTCTGAGGTTTATATAAGATAGGTTCAGACAACTCTCTAATGGTGTTCTGATCATATGCACTTGATCTGGTGCACCTAATTCTAATTTAAGATATTCAAGATAGTGTTAAATATAGGGGTGTACTTACTTTTTTTATTTCCAAAATTTGCTTTTATGTTTATATAAATTACAGTGAACTACAACAGTAAAATGAGGCATGATGTTTGTACTATCACTTTTATCTATAGATACTGTTTAAATAAAGGTCAAATCTTGATATGCTAAAAAAGAAAAAAATATATAATTGGGTGTACTTACTTTTTTATACAACTGTACGCAGAGTGAACACAAACTATCAAATTATCAAATTAACTGAAAGCAATACTGTTTTTTCTCCTTTTTCGTCATTTGGGTGGTTTCCAGTGATAGTAATGACAACTCTCCATCATTGTGTTTCTCTGCCTCGTTTCCTTCTCAGCAATAAGACTTTTCCATATTCATTCCCTACCACTGTATTCAGTGCAACACTTTCATGGAGCTGCTTTGAAGCCTTATCTGAATTTCACATCTTTTTCCTGAAGTGTTCTCTAAAACTGCAAAGTTGCTATTCTACAGTGGCACCTGAAGTCTTTGCCCATCTCAAGTGACGTTTGCATCTTTGTATGCCCATTCTTTCTTAAGGGGCTATGTCCCAGTGCACTTACTGTGTTGCCTTCTCTGTGTTTAATATTAGCAGGTTCCCAGTATCTTATTATATTGTAACTTTGTATTCTGGAGAAATAATGTAGTCTTTCTCTCAATCGGCTTTGATGCCTGAATAACATATTGGTGTAGCCTCACTTTTAGATTACCAGTTGAGGTTGATGGATTGAATTGCATCCTCTTTTGCAGCTCAGAGAAAATTTTCTTCTTGGATATTATCTTCATTTAGCAGGGTATACTGTTTCCTGGCTGTCCTATGTATCCTGATTTTTTTTTTTAAACTCTTATGGCCTCTGGCTATTCCTTCCCTTGTCATGTATCATTGTCGAGTCTGTCCTGCCCCTTGTCCACTGAATGATCTATAACAGGCAACTTCATATAACATCAATAAAAAAGACTCGTAGTTCAGCTCTCTGAGGGTGAGGGATGATGAAATGTGGCCACCCACTTGCACCACCAGAAGTATATTTGAATTTTTTTTTTTATATTTCGGTTGTAATACACATAATGGATTGTTTGTTCAGTTACAGTCTCATGGGCCACAATTTAATTATTGATATTTTCTTCATAAAAGGCTATCAAAAATACAGCCTCGATTTTAAAACCTTTGGTCTAGCTGCCTCTGGGACAATTAATGTTACATTAAGATTAAATCTGGAAATTCTTCTGAGGGTGTTGCAGGAACAAATCGCTCCATAGGTATAATGTTTTCTGGTTCCTAACTGTTTGATAACTCATTGAATTATCTAGAAAGCGAATCAGTCCTGAAGATTTTTTTTTCTCCAGTTCAAAAAGAATTAACAAAGTTAAATCATCTGAAGAAAAGGGGCAATGGCATTCACCCATTTTGCCAATTTAAGACAGATGAGGTTTTTGTGAAGGAATTATGAAAGCCGTTGATGCCATTCTTCCAAATTTAGTTTGTTAGCAATTCCTTAAACCCCACATTATAATTTTCTTCAGTGGAAGTCATTGTCCTAGATAGGAAGGCACATGGATGGATCTTCCCAGTGTCTGGGAACCTCTGAGACAGTATTGCCCACACTCCCACTCTGAAGGCATCAACATCCCACTTGAATGGTAAGAAACTGTCTGGATGCTGTAAGACAGTGGCTGAAGTAAATATACTGCTCAAAAAAATTAAAGGAACGCTTTTTAATCAGAGTAAAGCATCAAGTCAGTGAAACTTCTGGGATATTGATCTGGTCAGTTAAGTAGCAGAGGGGGTTGTTAATCAGTTTCAGCTGCTTTGGTGGTTAAATACAAGATGGGCTGCTGCATTGTGGACCATTTGCAGCAGCTTTATAGCACATGCACGTACTCCTGCCAGAAGTGAGTTGCAGTAGTCCAGACATGACAAGACCAAAACCTTGACCAGAAGTTGTGCTGCATACTCTGTTAGATAAGGTCTGATCTTACCGATGTTGTACAGCGTGAACCTGCATGAAAGAGAAACAGTAAAAATGATGTCAGATAAAGATAGCTGGTCATCAGTCACCACCCCAAGGTTGTGTACCAACTTGGCAGGCATTAACGACAGTGAGCCAAGCTGTACAGAGATGGGGAGTTGAACAGATTGGCTGGCTGGGATCACGAGAAGCTTGGTTTTTGCCAGGTTGACCTGTCAATGGTGGTTATTCATCCCAGTTGAGATATCAGCAAGACATGTAGAGACTCTAGCTGATACCGTATTGTCCTCCAGAGAGAACGACAGGTACAGCTGTGTATCATTCGAATAACACTGATAGGAAAATCCATGGGATTGGATGATGGAGGCCAGCGATGTGGTGTACAGAGGGAAAAGTAGAGGACTCTGCACCAATCCTTGCAGTACACCTGTGCATGTCTGGTGTGCCTTTGACAACTCTCCTCACCAGAACACACTCTAGGATCTGCCCGAGATGTTGGACTCGGACCATTTGAGAGCAGTCCTAATGATGCCAAGGTCAGAGACGGTGTCAAAGAAAGGTGTCGTGATTGACAGTGTCAAAGGCAGAGGAGAGACCTAGCCTGAATTGTTAACATGGAATGGACCGATTGTTGGTTTTTTGAAAAGTGGGATTATCAGAGTGTGGCTAGGTTCACTTTTATATAATCATCCTCTGTTTTGGATCAATAAGGCATATATGTTCCCTTTATGCAGAGAATTCCTAAACAAGGGGCTAACTGTGCAATAATAATGTACGGTGTGTCTGCAGTTACAACGATTTCTGTATACTGAAAGCTCTATATATTCAGAAGGCAACACTTTTGCCAGACAACAAGAAATCACAGAGGTAGAATCTTTTGAAGAAAGTTCCAAAAATAGCTTTTGCTCTAACACATAATTCTCTCAGTGCTGCAATTAATTGTTGGGGAGTGTTGTTCTAACCAAGGGAGCCTTAAAGTAAGTTTTGGCTCCAAAGTTTCCGATACAAATAAATGTATTTCGTCAACATGGAGACTTTCTGACTGAAGACACGTATATGACCAAACTATTGCCAATTTGCTCCCCATCAACAATAGTAATTTTTACTTGTACTTTAAAGGACTTTTACGTATTTGTAATTGTTTCAGTAATCTTGTAGTAATGAATTTCTCTGCTATGCTGAGCCTGAGCCAACAGAGCCATAACATCTAAAATAATATTGACCTTTATGCAGTTATTAGCTAAGGAACCACTAAATTGTTCAGTTGCAAAGGCTCTAACTGAGGTAGATATGCTGTTCTCAGTTTACGGTGATTAAAAATGCATAACCCCCTCTAATACGCACCGCTTACATTCCCCTTTAGTTCATTCCTTCATTTCTTCTTACTAGTAATTTTGAAGTACAATTCAGTTTCATTACTCTCAGAATTTTCTAGTTTTACAATACTTATGTGACATCTTATCTGCTGAGCCGAGTATTTGTTCAATCCTAATGTACCACTGGTGTAGTGATGTACAAAATGGTTATTTTTAGTGATTGGTTCATTTTGTTCAGTTCACCAAAATGATTTGATTCTTTGAATCACTGATTCATTCACTTCAAAAACAACAAATTATATTCTAGTTTAACAACTGTGTAGCAGCTTTAACCACCACACAATATAAAATGCAAGGAACGAAATAAATAATTGACTAATAATAATCCTCTTTATTGAATTTTGACAATAAAAAAAATTCAGTAATACAGTAGAAAAGCAAAAAAGTCATGCAATAGAATCTTAGAATACTGCACAAATCACAAGAAAACATTTGAGAACATTGAAATATGACTAAATAAAGTTTTTTTCAGTTTTGGATTAATCTGCTGCAATTTTCTTCTTTTATATTCTGTCCTTTCTGATGCAATCTACCATACATATATCATCAGTGAACTGAGCTGCAATTCAGTGTACTGCGAGTCTCTTGTCTGCATTTAATTACACAAGCGGTTTCTTTCAGTTAAGTTGTTCAGTGTACTGTACTGTGAGTCACTTGTCTGCAGTTCATGAACGAACTTTCAATGGTTCTCCAGATCAGTAAGGGGCATTCAATGGTTCATTCAATCAGTCAGTGTACTGAGGCAGTCATAGTCACACAGTCAAAGTGAACTGATCATTGGCTAGATTTTGCTGAAACAGTTCACTGTATGGAAAAAATTAAGCAAGACTTGCACAGATGGTCAACCCTCCATCTCACTTTAGCTGGAAGAATTAACGTTGTTAAGATGAATATCCTTCCTAACCTTCTCTTTTGATTTCAAAACATGCCACTATACATCAATAAATCATTCTCTAAGCAATTAGATTCAACCATAACCTCATTTATTTGTAACCTAAAACATTCACGTATCCAAAGAGCGACCCTACAAAGACCTAAGGCAGAAGGTGGCATGGCTCTACCTAACTTTCAGTTTTACTACTGGGCAGGAAATATACAAGCTATATAGACCTGAACACAAATAGATGAACATACACAGGCGTGGTCTGCAATAGAAATAAAATCCTGCAGTACTTCTCTATATTCCCTGCTTTGTACCCCAATAAATGCAAGTTATTGCCAATATACTAATAACCCAATTGTGCTTCATTCACTCAGGACATGGAACCAATGTAGAAAGCATTTTAAGATGGAGAATCTTTTATCTGTGGCACCGCTGCATGGGAACCACCTTTTTCAACCCTCGCAAACATATGCAGTTTTTAATATCTGGAAAACATTTGGGATTAAATTGCTTAGAGATCTTTATATAGACAACATCTTTGCATCCTATGAACAATTACATTCCAAATTTAATTTTTCAGTAACACATTTCTTTCACTATCTTCAAATTAGAAACTTTGTCAAACAGAACCTGCCGATTTTCCCCATCTCCCACCTTTCTCTATGCTGGAAAAAATATTGCTGAGTCTCGAGGACTCAAGACAGCATTTCTGCAATATATAAAAATATTTTACAGTCCCTCTCTTTCAAAGATCCAAGAGAACAATGGGAAAAGGATTTCTCACTCAACATATCAGAAAAGGAGTGGAAGGTAGCAATGCAGAGAATTAATTCGAGCTCCATATGAGCAAAGCATACAATTATTCAGCTCAAAATTATATATCAAGCACATCTGTCTCAGTTGAAATTGTCCAAAATGTTTTGAGGGCGAGATCCAACCTGCGAATGTTGCAATCAAGCTCCAGCCTCACTGGGTCACATGTTTTGGGCCTGCACCAAATTAACATCTTTTTGGACCAAAATCTTTAAATGCCTTTCAGACAGCCTTGGTGTCACAATCCCTCCTAATCCACTAACAGCTGTGTTTGGTGTTCTTCCAGATGGGCTTAAAGTGAAGAAGAACAAACAAACTGTGGTTGCCTTCACTACACTATTGGCACACAGACTTATTTTGCTAAACTGGAAGAATCCTAGCTCTCCTCTTTTAAGTCAGTGGGTAACTGATGTTTTATATTATTTAAAATTGGAAAAAATCAAATTCTCACTTAAAGGATCTGTGCAGAACTTTTTCAAAACCTGGCAGGATCTAATCAATAATATTTTAGAATAAGTTCTTAAAGCACTGAGGAAGTAGATTCTCTCCCTATTTCTTTTTCTTCTTCATTTATCTGTATCCACCTATTAAACTCTTCAATTTATTTATTTTTAGTATTTTTAAGTTTTAGTCCATTTACCATGCTGTCTTTCTCAGTAGTGGGAGTTGATTTGTTTTCAATCTTTTTTTTTTTTGTAAAAATTGATCTATTTGTATGGAATGATTACAATAAAATCAGTAAAATTAAAACAAAAATAAATAAAAAAAAAAGAAACAGTTCACTGATGAGGTTATTTCCTGAAGGCAGCAGCCAATTAAGTGAAGTTAAGATGATAGCTCCCAACTGTCGCGGAATGCTATATAAATTGAAGCATGCACTGCACATGCCTCGAAAAGATTCATTCTTTAATGTCAGTGAACCTTTACATTCATTTAGAGTCCAAGACGAGTACAAAAGAACTAGTTTGTTCGTTCACTGCACATCACTACTCTGGTCGTAATCAGTGCTTATGATACTACCTCCCCCACAGAGGGAATATCCACTAGCATTATCAGTTCCTCAGGGTGCTCTTTTCACCTCTCTTACCAACACCACTGAGAAACACAACAGCTCCTCCACCACTCCGAGATCACAATTCTAATTAGGAACACAGATTGTTATAGCTAAACAAATTACAGCATTTGTCACATTTACCCATTTAAATTATATTTCTGCATATTTCTTACATACTGTATTAAGGAGAGTTTTGTAATTTAGGAATGCTTAATACTAATGAGGATGCATATTTTGTGTTTAATTGTCATGAGGTTTTATGATGCAGTTTTTAGGTGTGCTCAAGCCTAGGCTCTGAGGCTAGTGATCTGCACCAGGAATGGGAATCCCGTAAAAGCCAAAAGTGACTCTACTCCATTGGGCCTTTGAGCAAGGTCCTTAACCTACAATTGCTTCATCCTGGGTATAACGTTAATCCGCATCCAGCCCTGCAAGCAGGTCCACCAACTTACAGAGAAATGTTGGGGGTTGGTGAAGGATTGGCACTCCAGCCACTGTAAAACACCTTACACTGTTCCAGAGTAGCGCTGAGGTGTCATTCACTGCACTCGGGTCCTAAATCAGGTGGTTCATTATGTGGTGGGTGTGACAACAATAGCGCATGCTCCCAACCTCTCATCTCTCAAGTCTAGAAAACCTGCATTATTTTCCATCTTTCTACATGTAAATTTAAGTATGTACAGTATACACTCAATATTAAGATAACAAAAGTTCTTATGTTATTCTTTAATGATCAGAACAAACTTCATTGTCTAATTTTACTTTAAATTTCTTATTTGTGCCTTGAGCATCGGAAAGTATCTATATAAATAAAATTCATTATTATTATGCTTAAATTAATTGACTTTGATTGTAGTGTATTTGTAGTTTAATACTAGCAGATATACAGTACCTGCTAGAAGCAAGAACGGATTGCCGTAAGCGTTGAACAGCCTTGTGATGCATTGACTTTAAATATAAAGATTGACTGAAATTAAGTCATAAGTAAAATATTTGGTGGAAAAAATATGCCTAGTGAGCTGTTCTTTTGTTTTCTTTAAACATCAGTTGGACCAATCTCTTTATCAAGGAAAGGCATCATTGGCCATTCTTAGTTAAGTCATCTTCCTTCCTTCCATTTTTTTTAAATCTTAAGTTCATTTTGCTGCTAATAGCAATCATTATTTAGTAAGGCTGTTTCTTCCTAATTTATTATGACACAAAGCAATTTCTATCCAGTCTCCTCCTCCTCTGAGAAAATTATCAAAGTATTGTTTATACAAGACTGCATTACTACACCTACATCTTGATAAGTTATCTGCCCCATTGTTTGCTGCCTTGCTATTTGTTCCTTGCTGTTAATTGCCTGATGAATTAGGAGCCTTCAACCTTAACAAGCAAGTAACTAAAGCAAAAAAAATAGCAAATATGTTAGGAGCTAAATCATTTTTTTGCATTTAAAGCAACAACAACAGAAATTATCTTTGTGACTTTAATAGAAGAGTAACAAGCACACTTTTAGTAATTCCTGCAGTTGCATACTGGAAGCATAGAAGCCATCTTATTAAACAAAGAATTTCCTTAATGGGGCAAAAGTGAGATATAAACATGAGTGAGAACAAAAACCTTACAACCAACTGTTTGTCTGTCCACAGTAAATTTACAGCTGCATTTAAAATATCATCAAATTCATATGAAAAAGGAAAACGTTTTCCCAAGTATGCATTTGACTCACACATACCTTTTAAATATAAAGCTGCCTGTCCAAAGGGAGGAAGATCTTGGAAGTATTTCTACTAAAGCATACATCAGCCTTTAATTTTGTTACTTGAAGACCCCAACATTAATTTGCATTTAGCTTCAAAACAATATTTTGTATTTAGCATCTGTCATTCCTTCTACTTCTTCTTGACTGTTTTTCTGTCCTTACCTATTAGTTTCTCCAATTGATACTTTAATGTATCAGAAGATCTAAATTTTCCTCTTTTCTTCCTTAAAAAAGTTATTCTATACATTAGTCTGATATGTATAATTCAGTTAAAGGCAACCACACACAGTGTATTATAATACAATACAATACAGTTTATTTTTGTATAGCCCAAAATCACACAGGAAGTGCCGCAATGGGCTTTAACAGGCCCTGCCTCTTGACAGCCCTCCAGCCTTGACTCTCTAAGAAGACAAGGAAAAACTCCCAAAAAAACCTAGCAGGGAAAAATGGAAGAAACCTTAGGAAAGGCAGTTCAAAGAGAGACCCCTTTCCAGGTAGATTGGGCGTGCAGTGGGTGTCAAAAGAAGGGGGTCAATACAATACAGTACAGTACACAGAACAATTTCTCAATATAGTAAGAAATAAAAAAAAATATATATATAAATTTTAGAAGTACAGAGCAGAATTTAACAGTAGATGATATATCCCATAATAAGATTTGTATTTGTATAGATTTATTATACTTATTATAATTTATTATACTGAAGTTAAGGGATACACATTTTTATGTATTACATGTGTGATAGATTAAGGTCTCCGTGACCCCTTGAACCCTCAGACTAGACGTCAGACACCAGGTAAAAGTCCAAATAATGGTTTTATTATTAATAATAATAATAATAATAATAGTGCACAAAGCACCCTCCTCTCCACAATACTCAATAATAATAATAATAAACAATAATCCTCCACACTCCCAGACGCGTTGCCACCCTTCCACCCAGCTCAGCTCGACGTCTGGGATTTCCCATAGTCCTTTTATATTCCCTGACCCGGAAGTGTTTCCCATCCTACAGTCCATGTGATTTCTTATCACTTCCGGGTCAGATAAAAAGTCCTTTTCTTCAACCCGGAACTTGCCTACGACGAACTTCCGGGTTATAGGGCACAAACAACTCTCTGGGCCTCCCTGCAGCGTCATCTGTTGGCCCCTGTGATATCCAGCAGGGCTGTAAAGGAAAACTCCATTGTCCATGATTCCCTGCTGGTATTCGGGGCACTTCCATGCAGCAGGGACAGTTCCATCTGGCGGCCTGGGGGTGTTGGCCAGGGTGACAGGCCGGCCATATCCCACACATGTAAACATATGCAGTTAATGGCCACCATATTAGGTACACTTGGCTGTTAATATAAATAGTCAGTGCCAGTCATTTGGCTACAGCTCAGTATATACAGGCATGGTCAAGAATTTATGTTGTTCTTCAGCCAAACATTAAACTGGTGATGATGTATGGTCTTAGCGACCATGATCTGGGGCCCTTGTGCACTTCAGTCAAACAGAACAGCTACAAATTCTCAAAATAACAGAGTTTTACAGTGCATCATACCTCATGCACTTCAGAGGAGGACATCTACCTCAAGTTAAGCATGTTTGGACCTGGCCAGTACTTGGATGGGAAACCATCAAGGAAAAAGTTTGGGTTGCTACTGGAAGAGGTGTTGGTGTGACCATCATGGAGTGCTCACCCTGCATCCTTAATGTGGATCCTAATGTCTCAGTGCAGTGATGGTGACACTGTGCTGCAAAAATAGTGCCATCCTTCAGATGAGACATAAAATCGAGGTCCTAACTCTCTGTGGTCATAAAAGATTCCTGAGCATCCTTCATAAAGAGCAGGGTGTATCCTGATGTCCTGGTTAAATTGCCTTCCATGGCCTAGTCATTCTGGCCCCTTTATCATCCCCTGCCTGTAATTGAGTATCTCTTTCTCACACCACTTCACCACCTCCAAACTGCTGCTGCTAGTGGTGGTTGAAGTGCCTCCCTACACTCTATTTAAAATGCTTTGAGTACTGAGAAAAGCACTATATAAATGTAAAGAATTATTATTATAATAATAATTATTATTATTATGATTACCATAAAGTAGATAAGCCCCAGTAGCAGCAGACAGCTAACTGAAGAAAGATAATACTACAGTAGTAAAGTAATCACCAAACGTGGACCTGTTGCCTGGTCAGACAAATCTCAATATCTGTTGTAACCTGCAGTTGGAAGGTTCAGAACTTTGTGTAAATTCTGAATCAGGGGGTCATTCATGCCTTATAATACAGGCTAAGGTGGTTGTTTCTTGGCACACTTAATACAAGTTAAGCACGATTTGAATGGCATAACATACCTGAACATTGTCATTAACTACGAACATATGTTTTTTATGACTACAGCATACTTTTTTAATGGATAATGTGCCATATTATAAAGCATGCATCACCTCAAGCTGTTTCCACGAACATGATAACAGCTTATGCTTACCTGAGTGGCCTTTAAACAGGCCCCAGGTCTCAATTTAATAGAGTACTTTTTAAAGTTTCATTGATATTATAAGTAAAAAGTAAACTCAAGTATTCAGTTAATAATGTATTTCAAGCATTAATGTTTTGTATTAAACTCTCACCATATCTTCCAGTTCCAAAAGCTTGTGAAGGGATAGCCAGTATAAAATAGTCCTTTATATATGGTTTATTAAGCATTGATATTTTCTGCATTAAGGGCCAGCTAGTAGAGCTCCACCAGATTTTGTGCAAAATAAGTAATAAGCTTCTCTTAGTTGTTTAAAATGTTCACAGCAACCCTCAGCTTTGTCATCTTAAACAGCTTTTGTCAAATTTTCTATCATATGTTCAATGTAGTTACTTATCGAGAAAAATATTGCTTCTTGCAGTATGTGAAAAGGTGTTCCTGCTGGGTGCTACAATCCCGTTTCAGCTTCAGGGTCAGTAATAATGGAACAATCAACCCTGTAGTTTCCTCTCCTTGAGTGTGGTCATGTGGCATCAATGTCATTGCCCATATAAAATGTTGTTTTTTTTTGTTTTTTTTTTAATTGTGTGTTTGCACTTCCCGCTCAAGCTTTTCCCATTTCAAGGTAATAAAGCACACAGTGGTGAAGAGGTACAAGAAGTCCAGTACTATTTGCTCCCTTAAAGGAAGGCACAGTAATTTGAAGAAAAACAAATGAGGTCAATATCAGGAATGCATCATTTACAAGATATTACAGTATAGAAGTTGTGAGCGATGGCCAGCAGTTTATCCCGGCCAACACCCCCAGGCCACTAGAGGGAGTCCTCCCTGCAACATGGAGATGCCCCGAATTCCAGCAGGGCATCATGGACAATGGAGTTTTACTGCACAGCCCTGCTGGATACCTTTTGTTGCCACCAGGGGATGCTGCAGGGAGACACAATCATTTCTATTATAGCCCGGAAGTACTCGCTAGTCACGGGGACGGAAAAGAAAGGAAGTACTTCCGGACAGAAGAAAAAGGAGAGTTTTCCACCTGACCCGGAAGTGCTATGAAATCACATGGACTGAGGGACAGAAGCACTTCCAGGTCAAGGAATATAAAAGGACTGTGGGGAAACCCAGGCAGACTGAGCTGGAGTTGGGAGGGAGTGTGACAGAGCTGCTGGGTGGAGTGGAGGATTGTGTTTATAATTGATTGCATTGATTTATTATTGAGTATTGTGGGAGTGGAGGTGCTTTGTGCACATTATTATTATAATAAATTTAATATTAGGACTTTTACCTGATGTTTGGGCGTGTTGTCTGCGGGTTCAGGGGTCGACAGGGACCCATATTCCCACAATATATATATATATGTATTGTGAGACTTGGTCCAAACACCATCAGACAAACATCAGCAGTTTATAAAACACACGTTTATTTATAATAAAGTTTTCACACAACACACCGTGCTTCCAGCACCAGTCACTCTGAACACAGGCCTCTCCCAACATCCATGGGCCGCCTTTCCTCCTCCTGGCACTGGAGCTTCATCCTGCTCCAGCTCCTGACTCTAGCTCCCTGACTGTAGGAAGGCGGCCCCATTTATATTCACCCGGATGTGCTCCAGGTACTTGTTGATGAACTTCCAGCGGCACTTCCTGGTGTAGTGGAAGTGGCGCACGAACACCCGGGTGTCCCTGGAAAGTTCTTCCTCCACCTGCCCAGGTTTGGAAGAAGTGCAGGTTTCCCGGGCTCCACGACATTCGGGGTGCCCCCTGGCAGCAGCCACGGGCCCCAACAGGTTTGAGCCTCCTGGCTCCGTCCCCATGGTTGCCTCCTTATCGAGGGCGGTTGCCTCCTCGTACGTATAAGCTGCCTCCCAGTCTTTCCAGTCATCCAAGTCGGGTCTGGCCCCCAGCCTCCTGCCACTATCTAATATAAGTATACACATATATAGCAAAGAGAGAGAAATAAATCTCATATCTTAAAATAGTCTTTTATTCTTGAGCTTTCAACACTTACCAGGTGTCATCAACAGAGGAAAATCATTAGACACACAAGAATCGAAGGCAATATATAGCAAATAATGATTGGGTGTAAGAGGGATGGATTAGTAAGGCAGAGTTTGGAGGATATTAGTTTTATAGTCTTTTTTCATTATGTTCTTTTTAAGCCTGAAATATGCTGGGTTCATGACTGTTAGTGATGTTTCCAGCACCTTTTTAAATGCATGTCTCAAGTAAATCAGGCTGTTCTGGAGGCAAATGAAAGCCTAACCCTAACCTAATAAAATGTCCACGGATGTGTGTGGAAGAAATTTGGCGAATTATCATTCATTTGTTTTCTGTAAGAGACACTGGTATTGAATGAAAACAAATAATTCATTACTTTAATGAAGAGTTGCATTTCCATTTCCTTACAAATCTAAACTGCTTATTGTAAGACAGTGTCATGGGAGGTGTAAGGTCAGTACCTGCACTATTAACACTAGATATACCAAAGCCTACGAAAAATCTCGTAATCCCACCCCACCTTAAATCCATTCGCACCTTTCAGTCAGCATCTTTTGTTCCCACCAACGCAGAAAGGGCAGGAAGTTCTCTCAGCTCAAGTCTGTTTACCTGTGTGTGAGTTGCCGGGAGTTGTATAGGGTAAATAATGTATCGTTATTTGGAATACATGCATTTCATGTATGTTCTGTGTCTACAACAATCTATGTAAGCACATCGTTAAAACAACAGAAAGGTTTTTCATGTTTTAGTAATAATTGACAAAATGTAGACATGAAGTGTATCATGTGTGAAGCCTGAAGTCCAAATATCAAATAAACACTTTCACAAAGGTACAAGTATAACAAAACAACTGCGCTTTTATTAAAGAACATAACCGAAGAAAAAGGACATTGACAATGTAAACCATGTCTCTCTCATACCACCCCTGAATAATATTTATTTAAAATTAAGTAATCAATTGTGATTGTAATTTCTACTGCTTGTATTATATTGGAAGAATTGTCATGTTTTAAATTCTTCACAATTTGTTTTTAATTCTTCACAATTTTGTTTTTTAAATTTTAGGTCAGAGACCAGCAGCCATTGTTTCTCCTATTGCTGGTACAACAAGGGATGTTGTGGAGACAGCATTAGACATTGGTGGATTCCCTGTCCTTCTGAGTGATACGGCGGGCCTGAGGGATACCCACGATATTATAGAGAAAGAGGGAGTGAGACGTACACGAGAGAGGTGAGAGAAAAGGAACATTCGGAAAAGAGATGAGAGGGTAGTGCAACTGATTACATGCAGATTTTTAAAATATTTTCTTAGAGCAGTAACACATACAGTTGGCTGTATTACAGTTCTCTTAAATTTTAAATTCATTGTTTCATTTTAATATTTTTGCACTCACAAAGAGAAAGTGTATGTATAACTGTGAACTTGACACTTCTATATCAAGAGACTGAAAATCCACCACAGATCCTTTAAATATGATAAAAGTTACCTTGCATTTATACATGTTTATACAGTTGGTAGACGTTGCATGGTGGAACATGTCAGAGTTTACAGTGTTGGTGAGCAATGTTTTGAGTGAGGCAAATGCAGTAAATACAGTGGTTGTCTTAAATTGAACGAAGAGGCAACAAGCAAATCTAATTGTGTTTTTTTTTTCCTCTAGCAATGCTCAATCAGGTGACAGGACTTGTATTTAAAAGTGCAGGCCTATAATTTGATAAGGTCTAAATATTGTCGCGTGGGCTGCTGAGATGCACAAAAGGCAGGCAGGAGATGACTGAACAAATAGAGCTTTTATTATGGCAGCTAAAGGAACAGCACTTAACCTTTATTCCACAATAGTGCCTTAATTCAAATGCACAGCAAAGCAGATAACTTCCTAGTTGTCACCATTACAGCCACTCTAATTCTTAAGTTTAAAAAAATTCATAAGTGTCTTCTTCGAGAAAACTCAGCTGTAGAGAGAAAGGTGCAACAGAGGCTGGGACCGGGTCAGAGGCAGATTGCCTCCGTTTGTTGTTCTGAAAGCGTGCACCGTTTTTATTCACATTATTGACTGTTCATTACCGTCAGATGAGCCAGAAAGCTGTTCTTGAATTTAAAGACAGCTGTTGAAATTTGTTTTGTGTGGAAATATATGTAAACTTTTTTATGTGGGTGTGTAGGAGGATCGGTCTTCAGATACTGTGTCACTAATGTTTTATACAATAGAGGATTTTAGTGTATTTGTAAAATGTAAGTAATTTAGAGAGACATCTCTCAAAAGTGTTTGAAAATTCCTTACCGTATATTTAAAGGTGCGGCACGGTGGCGCAGTGGGTAGCGCTGCTGCCTCGCAGTTGGGAGATCTGGGGACCTGGGTTCGATTCCCGGGTCCTCCCTGCGTGGAGTTTGCATGTTCTCCCCGTGTCTGCGTGGGTTTCCACTGGGGGCTCCGGTTTCCTCCCACAGTCCAAAGACATGCAGGTTAGGTGGATTGGCGATTCTAAATTGGCCCTAGTGTGTGTTTGGTGTGTGGGTGTGTTTGTGTGTGTCCTGCGGTGGGTTGGCACCCTGCCCAGGATTGTTTCCTGCCTTGTGCCCTGTGTTGGTTGGGATTGGCTCCAGCAGACCCCCGTGACCCTGTGTTCGGATTCAGCGGGTTGGAAAATGGATGGATGGATGGATATTTAAAGGTTAATGATTACATTTTGAGTGTGTGCTTACTATATAATTACTATATTCACTTGTTTTTTGGTGTAATTTGTTTGAGGTTTGTTACAGTCTGTGATATGATGGAGATGGTCATTTTAGGGCATAAGGCTAAATACCATATCTAGAGACAACTTCGTTGTTCTAATAAATCTTTATAGTGGTTACAGAATTTTTTTTGTTTTAACTTGTGACCTGTTAGGTGCATGTATAGGTTATCAAAACTAATTATTATTACCCTCACAATATTATTCGTCTTTACCCATCACTTCATAGTAGAGACATAAACACCTGTGCATGTTTTCATTATATCTCTTCTCATCTCTTATAACACCCTGTTTGCTGGCCTTCCAGTTAAAACACTCCACAGATTGCAATGTTTCCAGAATGCAACTGGTTGCTACAGTTCTCACATACAGTAAATGTATAGAACCCATCACTTATTTTCATTATCATTATTTGCATGACAGTTATTCACTATCCTCTATAAAAAGCTCATTTATAAACTTTCCTGTTTAAACAATATATTGATTTAGTCTTAGAGATTTAACACTTGTAGGATTTTATTTTTACATCCTTGGGTTTGATATAGAGACCATATAATTTTTTTAAAAATCCATTAATTATACTTTATTGTGGTTAGTGAAAGACAAGCAAGCCTACACTAGAATTAAAAGAAAAAACTCTTTGTGGGGTTTCCACACTCTAATTGTACTTCTATATATTTTTTTTTTAAATTAAAATGCAGAAAGTATTTTGTAACAGTGTGGTTAGTGATGCTGCTTCACAGTTCCAGAGGCCTGAATTTGATTTATTTTAATGTTCCTATCTCAGTGTACACTCTCTGACTGCTCTATTTTCTTACATCCTGTGGCAATCTTGTTTCAACAGTTTTCATACATTCATTCATTTTCCATATTCACTTATACCAAACCAAGAATTCTCTTCTGGCAGAATTCGACACAGGGCAGAAAGTAGTGCTGGATAAGATAGCAAGTTGTTGCAGCCATACCACATGCACTTCTGAAGCTAAGCATGTTCAGCCAGGCCAGTACTTTGCATGGGAGACCATCTAGGAAAAACTTGGGTTGCTGCTGGAAGATATGTTGAAGAAGGCAGCAGGGTATGCTTACCCTGTGGTCTATATGTAGATCACAATGTCCACGTCCAGTGATGGGGATGCTGTGCTGTACAAAATGGTGCCATCCAATGGATGAGACATAAAAACAAGGTCCTAACTCTCTGTGGTCATTAAAGTAATGTGAATTTCCCCTTGGGATTAATAAAGTATCTATCTATCTATCTATCTATCTATCTATCTATCTATCTATCTATCTATCTATCTATCTATCTATCTATCTATCTATCTATCTATCTATCTATCTATCTATCTATCTATCTATCTATCTATCTATCTAAAGATTCCTGGGCATTCTTTGTAAAGAGCAGTGTGTATCCCAATTGCCCTCCATGATCTAGTCATTCTGGCCTCCTAATCATCCCCTGTCTCTAATTGACAGTCTCTCTCATCACTTCACCACCTAATAGCCAATGTGTGGTGAGCATACTGACGCAATAATGACTGCTGTCGCATCATCCTGGTGTGTCCTACACATTGGTGGTGGTTGAAGTGGCTCCCTACTCTCAATGTAAAGCTCGTTGAGTAGTGAGAAAAGAACTATATTAATATACAGTTAGTTTTATTATCATTTTTATTATTATAATATTCAAATAAGCTTGTTCTGTGTTATTAGTTAATGTATGCTGTAAAACGCTTGGGGTCGCCCCGTTAACCCCAACAGACAGATGCTCTGGACCTGAGTAAAAGTCCCAAGAAGTATTTTAATTCTTTGACTTCTTTGTAACAGTGCCTAAGCACCACAAGCCACAATAACACAGGTAAATAATTAAAAATCAAATGTAAACACAATATGAATCTCTCCTCCACACCTCCCAGCAAGCTTTGTCCACCTCTACCCGACTTTGGCTCGCTTGCTGGGTCTCCAGCAGTCCATTAAATAGTCCTTGACCCGGAAGTACTTCTGACCTTCTGACCACGTGACTGGCTAGCACTTCCGGTTTTAATGAAGAACTGGCTTTTCTTCAGCCCGGAAGTACTTTGGAGCTTCCGTCCTTGTGACCTGGGAGTACTTCTGGGCTATAAATAAGGCCCGAGTCCGAACTCCCAAGTCCCAGGATGCCCTGCGGGAATCTGGGGCACCACTACAATCCAGGGAAGCTACCATCTAGTGTTTTGGGTGAGGCAGTGTCCAAAAGTATCTGCCTCCCCATCCTTCCATCCTTTGGGCATCCTGGCTGGGTTGAGCTGCCGGCCATCCCTCACATTTGGAATATAGGAGGAAAATGAATATCAGGAGAAAAACGGAGGGAGAATGTACAAGCTTCACATAGACAGCATCCAGGCTGAGATGTAAATCATAAAATCAATAGCCGTAAGGGAGGACCACTTCTTAACTGTTTCTAAACGTATTGTAAACCAAATGTTAGGAGAATGTGATTATACTTCAGGAGATATTTATGAAACATTCAGACAGTTTACTCAAGCAACTGTTGAGCTTTAGGTCCTAGTATGCTCTTTTTTTGAAGATACTCAGGTTGTCAGACTGTCAAGTTCTCACATTATTGAAGTGATGTGCCTAACAACCATTTTGTACTATTTAGTTAATAATCCATCATTTCTGGCTTCTTCCCACACCCATAGTAATGCCTAGAATTGTTCTCAAAATGATATGTTTAATTTTACTCAAATGTGACAGGTAGGTGTTACACAAAAATAGAGCACCAAATAACAATGGAAAATGACCATAAAGGCAGACGTTTCACTGTCCCCCTGGTCTCACTGTACTTGCACAAGCTTTTTTGTATCTGTCTGTCAGTTGAGGTGGCTTGTCCAGTTACCCACCTCGGATTAGTCACACGTTTTAATTCCATTATGTGTCTCAACCCTTGCCCCTTTTTCTCTAACCTATGTAACTGACTGTACTTGCCTCCCATACTCTAAGGTCTGTATTCTTTTGGCCTAAGGTGGACTAAAATCCTATTACAGGGGTCACTTCTTGAGTCATTGATAGGCCTCTTTAGCCAGAGGAACTCTGTCATTTAGCCCCCTTTTCCAACCCCCAGTGTCTTATTTGAATGTAGACTGTTGTCTTAGTATCAGTGTGGGACCCCCAAGTGCCCCAGCCATAACCCCTACTGACAACCACCCAAACCTCCCCCCACCCCTCTGTCCTTAGGAAGTCTTCTACTGGGCCTGATGGCAGCAGTGACACAGTTTAACACTTCACACCCTATTTCATTTTACATATCTATATATATATATATATATATATATATATATATATATATATATATATATATATATATATATATATATATATATATACACAAGGTAGTTGCTGCCTGTTTTGGAGATTTTGGCTAGCTCTGTGCACAATTTAGAATATAACATCTAACATTAGGAGGTCAAACTTAATTTTTTAAAAGTATCTTTCATGCGGCACACTACCAGGAAGTGATTTTCAAAGCTGATGGCATAATTCTTTCATTACAATTTGTGTTCTTACTGTGTACTGAATATACTCCTGTAATTGTAAATCAAACTTCTCTTCCACAGGCTGGAGCAAGCAGACCTGACAGTGGCATTATTAGATGTAGTGGGGCTGCTTGAGGCCTCCAACAAGTTAGCCCACCTTTTATTCAGTTTCCTGGAGGACTTGAATGTCCGCCAGAAGCAGTGCATTCTAGTCCTAAATAAAATTGACTTGCTGAACAAAAAGGAATTGAACTATCTGCATTGTGCGGTGAAAAAGGAAGAAGATCTGCCCACTGTGTGCTGGCTGTCTTGCAAAACAGGCAGCGGCATCGAGGAGTTTCTTAGAGTTCTTCGAGCAGAGCTGGAGATATTGTGAGTTAAAATTCCATTCACCCATTTTCTGAAACTTCTTTCTGTCACATGGGTACAGAGAGCTAGAGGCTATAGGCAGCATTTAATAGAAGGCGAGAATAAACAATTGAATAAATGCCAGTATATTTGAGGGCCTACTCAAAGAAACACACAGTGTCAGAAACAATTCCAGGTCTGTGTGAGGCCACAGTATTTATTACAGAACCATCATGATACCTTTGATTTTCTCTAAATTCCTGGAATACATAAAGAGTCTCAGCTGTACCCTTGTGTAACTGGTAGAAGCTCTAGCTGTGAACAGACTTTGATGTTTGTATGCTTTTCAGGTTCCCGCCCAAGTTTCCTTAAAGTCATTGATTTCCTCTCATAATCTTTAGATATAATGCCAAGTTGCTTTGCAATTCTACAGTGACATTTTTGTTACATCTCTTAGTGAATGGTAGCCTTGTGCCTTGAATAGCTTCTAGCTCCCAAATGCATAACACTAGAATCCCTGAAGCCTATGAAAAAAACTCATAATCCCGGCCCACCTTAAATTCCTTCGCACCTCTCCTCATAAGCATCTTTTTTTTGTAAATGTGTTGATCAGCACAAGCAGAAAGCAGCTTGCTATTCCATTCCCCCCCTTGACGGAGCTCAACTCAGGCAAAAAGTTCTCCCAGCTGAAGCCTCCTTATCTGCGTATGAAGTGCCTGGAGTTTTACAGGGTAAATAATACAGCATATCGTTATTTGGAACACATGCATTTCATGTGTGTTCTGTGTCTACAAAGATCTGTGTAAATGTAGAATGAAATCAGAGCCAAGAGTCCAAATATCAAATAAACACATTCACAAAAGGTACAAGTATAACGAAACAAATGTGCTTTTATTCAAGAATATAACCGTAGAAAAAGAAGTCAAGTTAAGGTATGACACTGACCCAACCGCTTGGGTGGTGCAGTGGTGAGAACTGCTGACTTGTAATCAAGAGGTTGCAGGTTTGATTCTGAGCTTGTCTGTTTTGAGTAGTGAGCTGCTCTTATTGTTACTAATATAGAATAAAAACATATGTTTGATTTGAGTCTGTAACAGCCGGTGTAAATCGGTGTAAAATTATGGTACTTGTAAAGGTCAGCATTTTTTTTTTTTTTTAAATTCAGTTTTATTCTCTCAGTCGCGTTCACTCTCCCCCCAATCTGACACTGCTGTTTTCAAATAAAGCCATTCTATAACAGAGGTGAACTCAGATGAGGATGAGGGTTCAACATCGGAGAAAGAGAACAGAAGCCCTCTCCACAAGAAACATCCACTCACATATAAGAACAACGCAGCTGCACCAGGCGTAAAGGCGAAAGATGGCACCATTTGGATACAGCAGCAGGTCAGGCGTCATCCTGCCTGTCAATCTGCCACACACATACCCTTAAAAGAAAAGCAGCGCCTACAGAGCTTTCCGAGGTATCATGCAAAAGTCCTGTTTAAGATGTTTTGTGATAGTCTTTATATGAAAAACATTTATATGTTACTTATATAAAAGCCAGATCGAAAGTTACTCTAACCCGATTTCTTTTTCTACGGTTATATTCTTGAATAAAAGCACACTCATTTTGTTATACTTGTACCTTTTGTGAAAGTGTTTATTTGATATTTGGACTTCAGTCTTCACACATTATGCACTTCATGTCTATCATTTTGTCAGTTATTACTAACATAACAACTCCTGCCTTACATTTCATCCTACATTTACACAGATCTTTGTATACATGGAACACGCATTAAATGCATATGTTCCAAATAACGATATACTGTATTATTTACCCTATACAACTCCAGGCACCTCACACACAGATAAGGAGCCTTCAGCTGGGAGAACTTTTAGCCAGAGTTGACCTCCATCGATGGGGGGAATGGGATAGCAGGATGCTTGCTGCTTGTGCTGATCGACACATTTACAAAACAAAAGATGCTGAGGAGGAGATGTGTGAAGGAATTTAAGGTGGGCGAGGATTATGAGTTTTTTCGTAGGCTTCAGGGATTCTAGTGGTAAAATCATAAAATGTTACTGTGCTTTTGCTTGGCATAGTGTGATTCTCAAAAGTTATTATATGGGTAGGGGTGAACCATAATCTAAAGAAGTCAAGGATACTGTAAATTCAAGCTTTCCCAACTGTTTATGCTTACTTTCCTCTCTTATTGTTTATACTGGAAACTACTGTACACTTAAATGGGGAAGGGAGGCTGGATAATGATTACAGAATTTCATTGTCTGAGTAGCATCAAACAAGCAAAAAAATCTATTGAAAGATTGACATAAGTAGATGTAATACTTTAATTTTTTTCTCATCAGGTACACTATCACAGTTCCTTATCCTCTAAATACAAATCTTAAGGCTGTCATTTTAAACATTGACCTAAAGACCTACAAGCACAGGTTACAATAAGCAAGAAATGTGCTAATTATTTAGACTCCAATTAAGCAGTAAACTCACCAAGTAACCTAAGTAGGAGTTTCCAAGAAAAATAAATTCTGAATAATCAGGCAATCATAAGAATTTGTAGTCATTTATTTGACAGGCTGTTTGGCCCAGTGGTTAAGGTTTTGGATCTTAAACCACAAGAATTACAGTATCTCAAAGTATGCAGTGTGGAAATGTATACTCACTAGTTAAGTAATAATGTACTAAACATGTTGATTGATTTTGACATTTTTGCATGTGCCATTCCTGTCTTGTTTCTTGTTTACTGTACCAGTTGAACTTGGCAAAAGCAGATGTATAGGGTACATCTGCAGTTCCAACTGTGAATGCAATCATGTACAGTCTACACTAGGGGTGTTAATGATTAGTAGCTGTTAGGTTAATTTATATTAAGATCTTAATTTGAATAATGTCATCAGTTATACAGTTTATTTTTGCATTTTATATCAAATTGCCTTGCTGCATTCCAGCTGACTTACTTTGAGATACATTGTTCATTTAACCAGACATGCGAGAGGCATTATTTAAACTAGAGGTCAGATTGTTTTACATCTGGAAGCAGAAGACCCTGCATCAAAAATAACTCTTTTTGGAAGCATTTCAAGCAAAAGTATGGTGAAATTTACTGAACATCTTAGGACATGAGACTATTAGTTGTGAGGGTGTTTTAATCATCAGTTGAATAAACTTGAACCTCTTAGTGTTTGGTGGTATTTTTATGAGAAGTATATTTTGCCCTCAGCCTTTATTTGACTACATGAAAGCCTTTTACAGTGATTTGTGTGAAAAAGGAATGTAGTTTAGGTCAGACATTTACTTCAATGTCAGTGTGCCTCATCTCCCTCGGTCCAGTATCCTGTAATGTTGGTTGCTGTATTTATCTTCTAGACACACCACTGTCCTCACCCCCTTAATTAACATTAAGCATTAGTAGTCTGTGGGAATTTTGCCCACTTATGACCTTTCTTTCACAAATTTCTCCTTCAAGGAGCTTGTTTGACCCAGGTTTCTTTTGGTCTTTCATTACCGTTTATACAAAAGTAAAAAGAGGTCATTGTCTGAAGAAGGAAAAACAAAACAAAACAAAAAAAAGCGAGATTTGGCTTGAGGAGACTTGTCTGTTTCCTATCTAAGATTGACTGACTTCCTCGGCTCTTGTAACCTGTCAATGTGTTTTCCAGCCGATTCCAAACGGCAGTGTGGTTCTGTTTTTAATAAAGTTCTCAAATGGCATTCTTTTAATTTCTGAACTTTTATTAAAACTAAAAGAAAAGGTTTACTTTATCTTTTTTTTTCCTCTGTGTTACTCATGAAGTAGCTAGCTAAAGTACTCATGAAGACTTTAAAGTCTTGATTGTAGCATATATGGTTTTTTAGAGTTTTTTTTCCTTTCATTTCAAGGGTATTAAAATTTAGTGCTTTGTCAAACCAGAATGATATGAGAAACTTGTGGTTAGAACTTCCTTTGCCAGGTTTTCTTTGTTAACTTTGTTTTCTCAGGTGTGGAAACCCACTGTTAGGAATGCCCAGCCTGACACAGGCTCGACATCGCTCTCACTTGCACAAGTGTCTGGAAGCTCTGGGTCTTTATGAATATTATAAGGAGACTGACATGGCCTTGGCAGCAGAGGGGCTTCGTTCTGCCCTTGCCAGCCTTGGAAGAATCACCGGGAAAGTGGGCGCTGAGGAGATTTTGAATCTGATATTCAGAGATTTCTGTATTGGTAAATAAAGGTAAGCAGAGATGAAACCACTCATTCTTCATTGTGTAGTTTTAGTCTCTGTCATGCATGAAGGAAAGATACACTTGTGAATTGAGATTACCCTAGGTTCTTGTCTATAAGCCGGACTCATGTATAAGCCGGAGACCAAAAATCATACGAATTTTTAAAATAAAATCGTATCATAGATAAGCCGGACTCATGGATAAGCCGAACGTACTATAACCTATAACTAATAGAAGGGAGGGAGGTCAGTGGTCTCACTCGCACCCATTTAATTTTTTTAAGGGGGGAGAGAGTGTGAGATATTGGCGTCTCTCTCACTCCCCGCATGGCGCGGTTGGAGCGGCCGGAGCGCGTTCTTTCTGCTCTGGGCGTCGCCGAGTCAACACGCGCGCGTAGTGGTCATTTAAATTGTGATTTTATATGTAAGCATATTTAAATATATATCGCGGATTTTTTGCTGGTTCGCGGATTTCTGCGGACAATGGGTCTTTTAATTTCTGGTACATGCTTCCTCAGTTGGTTTGCCCAGTTGATTTCATACAAGGGACGCTATTGGCAAGATGGCTGAGAAGCTATCCAGCTTACTTTTCTCTGTCTCTCTTGCGCTGACTATCTGTGATCCTGACGTATGGGGATTGAGCAGGGGGGCTGTTTGCACACCTAGACGATACGGACGCTCGTCTAAAAATGCTGAAAGATTATCTTCACGTTGCTGTCTTTTGTAAAGCTGATTCCTGAAAAGACATGCTGCACGGTGCTTCGCATACTTAAAAGCTCGAAGGGCACGTATTGATTTTTGACTGAAAAACAAACTCTGTCTCTCTCCCTCTTCCTGCTCCTGACGGAGGGGGTGTGAGCTGCCGCCTTCAACAGCTTTGTGCCGCGGTGCTTCGCATACTTAAAAGCCAAACAGACATATTGATTTGTTTGCTTCACTCCTTTGAAGAGGAAGATATGTTTGCATTCTTTTAATTGTGAGACGGAACTGTCATCTCTGTCTTGTCATGGAGCACAGTTTAAACTTTTGAAAAAGAGACAAATGTTTGTTTGCAGTGTTTGAATAACGTTCCTGTCTCTCTACAACCTCCTGTGTTTCTGCGCAAATCTGTGACCCAAGCATGACAATATAAAAATAACCATATAAACATATGGTTTCTACTTCGCGGATTTTCTTATTTCGCGGGTGGCTCTGGAACGCAACCCCCGCGATGGATGTATAAGCCGGACTTATGTATAAGCCGATATTCTATTTTTTCATTTTCACAACTTTTTTCCTTAGATAAGCCGCGGCTTATAGACAAGAACTTAGGGTACTTATTCTGTGCTGCATAGTTTTCATACTCCTTTTGCTGTGATTCATTTTTTTTATTTAAATATTACCAGCAGAAATGTGCCGTCTTGTTGGTTCCTTGCTGAAGGCATAGTGTTCATAAAGGTGAATCGCTTTATTTATTTATTTATTTATTTATTTATTTAAGAGAATGGAATTTGGACCCTACAATGATCTGTAGGTTGAGAGGTCTAGTATTAATTTCTCTGTAAGCCCTGATCATGAAACAGCACTGATTTCGAGGTTTGTTTGAATTGGATACAACACCTGCTGCTTACACCCAGCCAATCTCTCCTGCTGCCGGTCCTGGTAGTAATGCAGCAATTTTAACCGTGCGGCACATCTGTTTTTGAACTGCAGTGCTGGTGTTATCAGGGAATAAAGCTCGTTGACTTTGCTTCATTGTTTAGCGGCATTCCAACACCTCTTCATGGGGGTCTCCAATCTCCCAAACCCCTCGATTGTTTGTCATTTCCTCACAGCGCTTGATGCTTTGCAGGATACCCCAACTCCCATATCGTCAATCGAGTGTCTAAGCTTCACAGTTAACACTTTTGCAAGATTAGTGAGATTTATAAAGGTAAATTGCTTAATTTATATTTACATTTTATGCAAAACTTGTTTTTCTGAGTTCAATTTGAAAATGAGAAATTTGACTTCTTTATCTTCAAATGTGATATTAATTTTGTAGGTGGTGCAAACATAAACCAAACATTTTCTATAGCAGTGCTTCCCAACCTCGGTCCTGGGGGGCACACCGTGGCTGCCGGTTTTTGTTCCAATCAGATTCCTAATCAGTGACAACACCTGATAACACTGAACTCATTTAATTAGCTGGTATTATTTTTCTCTTATTCTACATTCAGAAAAGCACAACAGCATGATTTTTACATTTATTAGACATTTAGAAATATTTCTGCATTTGCTATCGATTTAAATGCTTAACTCTCTTTTGTTGATTTCATTATATTTTACCCTTTCTCTGTGCAGTTTTTACCCTTCGTTGTATCTTATTATTGACAATTAAAAATGAGCAGAGCAAAGACCCAGGCAAACAACACTGAATAATCAAAAGCTGCAACTACTTTAGCATCAGACCCACTAATTAGTAAATAATGGATTAATTAAACAATTAGAACACCTAGAAAAGTAGAATGAAAATCAAGATGAAAATATTGTTAAAAAGAAAAAATACATTATTCCCATATAACTGCTTGGTACATTTTAATACATATATATATATATCTATTTTATGGATGGAAGGATAATGAAAAAATTTTTTTTTTTTTTTACCAAATTTAGTTTTCTAATGGGCGGAACGGTGGCGCAGTGGGTAGCGCTGCTGCCTCGCAGTTGGGAGATCTGGGGACCTGGGTTCGCTTCCTGGGTCCTCCCTGCGTGGAGTTTGCATGTTCTCCCCGTGTCTGCGTGGGTTTCCTCCAGGTGCTCCGTTTTCCTCCCACAGTCCAAAGACATGCAGGTTAGGTGGATTGGCGATTCTAAATTGGCCCTAGTGTGTGCTTGGTGTGTGTGTGTGGGTGTGTTTGTGTGTGTCCTGTGGTGGGTTGGCACCCTGCCCGGGATTGGTTCCTGCCTTGTGCCCTGTGTTGGCTGGGATTGGCTCTAGCAGACCCCCGTGAACCTGTGTTCGGATTCAGCGGGTTGGATAATGGATGGATGGATAGTTTTCTAATTTCTATATTGTCCCCAAAACACAGGAATTGGGAAATAACACATAACTTAATTTGCCCAGGAGTCCAGTTAAAAACAGAAGCTGGTTGGAACACAAACCTGCAGCCACAGTGTACCCCCAGGACCGAGGTTGGGAAACACTGTTCTACAGGTGCAGGGCATAGAAAAAGCAGCATCATAAGTAATTCTGGACTCCCCTCTGTTGTACTATGGAGAAACCAGTTCCTTTCAGCTGAAGTCCACATGACCGTCATCATCAAGTTCTTCCATTAGAACCCTGAATACAATAAGGACTAATTGAGATAATTTATGTTAGGTAGAATGCCTAGAGGGGGCTGGGTGGTCTCGTGGCCTGGAACTCCTGTAGATTTTATTTTTTTTCTCCAGCCGTCTGGTGTTTTTTTTGTTTTTTCTGTCCTACCTGGCCATCGGACCTTACTTTTATTCTATGTTAAGTAGTGTTCCCTTATTTTAATTCTTATTTATTTTGTCTTTTTTCTCTTTCTTCATCATGTAAAGCACTTTGAGCTGCATTATTTGTATGAAAATGTGCTAATTTAAATAAATATTGTTGTTGTTGTTTATTTTTCATTCTTACAGTCCATACTCACTCATGCGTATGCTAATGGAAATATGCAATCGGCAAAGCAATACAGCTTTGGTTTCCTTTTCAATAGGATTTAGTTTTTGAAGGGCTGATAAAGATTTTCATCATTGACTGCCCTCAGATGCCCAATACTAAAGTTTTTTTTTTCTTTCACTTCCGTTCTGATTCGAACCATGCATCAATCGTTTTCAGTGGACTTAGTTTAAGACAAAGCTGGAGTCATCTTAAAATGTTCTTATGATTTAATGATTGTAAATCTGCTTAATGAGAATGAAACCAGTTATGGTCCGTGGGTTAGATGATTTTGTCAATTAGTGTCATGAATCTTTTTTAATACTAAACTTTATAAAAGCTATGGAATCAATAATTGATTTCGAAAGAACTATTATTCACCTGCACAAAACAATTATTTAAGTCCAGGCAGTGGAAAGTATTGAAAGTGGGCGCAATCATAGATTCTGAACTGACTTTCAGTGCAAAAAGAGATCGCAGTGCCTCTGCTGTCTAAGGAAATTGAGTCTTTTTATTGTAAGTCCTACCATAATATCAATTTTTTCTTAAGTCTGTCCTTAATTGTGTTCTGCTGGCTTAGTTTGGAATTATTAATGTCAGCAACAGAATAGTAAATGAAGTGAAATCTGACAGATTTGCTTAATAAGCAAGTATTACAGAAAGCAGAGTATGTATATTCTCTCAGACAGGACTCCCCACTACATTCTCAACTCAAATTGTTGTCATTAGATCACTGGTTTAAGGTTCCAAGAATAAAAAGCAACCAGTTCTTATACTCCTTCATCCCAACCGTCATTAACCTTCTAAATATATTCAACTTTGATAAACACCCGAAGGCTTAAATTATAACATGAGCACCTATTGCATCATTCATTAGTCAGATCTTAATGTTGGTTTCATTTTTGTGTGTGCAGTTTGTAGAATTTGATGTTGTACCTAAAGTTTTGTGTTTACCGCTATATTTTATTTATTTTTGTAAAGTTTGTTTGATGGCAGTGTTCTTTGTGGTGTGTTGTAGTCTCTCTGTATACCTGTTAACAAACTAAATTTCCCTCTTGGGACAATAAAATTAAATTGAATTGAATTACCTCACCTCTGTAACAGACCTGTGAAGACTGCTGATACACAGTTGATCAAGTATAGCAACACGAATATTTCTTTGTAATTTTCAGTTTAACTTATTTCAAAACTTTTGAATTTTGCTAAGTAAACTAAATCTATCCATCCTTTTATCTGAAACCTATTTTCCATTAGAAGGTTTTGTGGTGGTGTAGCCTATGTTGGCAGCATAAGGCCCAATAAAGGAATTAACCATGTAGGGGTCACCATTTTGCTCATAATACTATATATTTGTACTCTATGCTTTTTCCTTCAGCTTTGATATGAAATACTTTATATTGTATTGTTGATTATGACTATATATTTTTATTTTTTAATGCTGTTAATTATCAAAAAGACTCGATATCTCGACATAAACAATAAGACACCTCTCTGGGCTAGTTTTCTAGGTTAAGAAAGGGGCATATAGCTCTGTTTGAATCAAATGTACTTTTTAATTGATCGAAAGGTGTGAATGATGTAGCTCCATTAGTCTTGTAATTTAAACTCCTGCTTTTCTTCTACCCATTTGCTAAATTTGTTTTGCCATTACAGGGTCACAGGATGCCAAAATCTTTGCCAGGAATAGGAGCTACAGCTGGATGGGGTGCCAGTCATTTACAAGACAAAAGTATGAACATGAGTTTAATAAGTCTGCTGATATATGTGTCTTTAGGACAAAGTAGGACATCAGAATACCAGGAGGAAGGCCATCAAAGAGAATGTGTAGAATTTACAGGGATAATAAATGTAATGGAAGAACATTTTTTATACTTCATATTAACCAAATTGAACTCAGTTTAATAATTATAGCATGGGGAGCATTTTAGCTGAGAGCGCACAAAATGTATGTTGGCTTCACCTTAGTTAAGGATATGAATGTAAGTTGGAGCAGACTGAAAACGAGTGGAATGTGCCGAAGCAGTATTGCCCTCTTTCTTTGGCTCCTTGAGCCAGTCTTTGGAAATGCAGAGAAACCATCAAAGAGAAATGCTTTGTTTTGCCAATTATACCTTTAGGATTTGTTGCATTCCTGAAAGTCTTTATAATATCAGTGAACTCACTTGGGACGCATGCAAAGACATATACCCTCTTGCCCTCTCAAACCTCCAGCTCTGTACTTGTATTGGTAAACCATGGCCCTGCTTGGTAGCGTGAAGAACAGGGCACTAAGCCTAAGTGCTGACCTTTTCTGCCAACAAAGTGTGACGCACAGTCCGACTGCACTGGGAAGGAGGTGCAGTTAAAGCACAGGATTTCCTGATCTCATTCACAGCAAAGACAGGGGCAGCTGCTTCTTCGTCTGCCACACATCCATCACAACCCAAGTGCTGCTATTGTCTTGCAGAATAGTTGTCTTCTGACACACAGGAAGGCTTATAATGAGCTCTTCGTCAGTCACTGCCTTCTGGGATCTCTTGAGCATACAATCAGCACTTAACCACGCTCCAGCCGGATCTACCTCTCCTGACCTTTGAGCTGCCTCCAGAAAAGAGTGCTGCTATGAACCAGTGCCTGCTTGACCTGTCTGAAGAGCAGATGAAATTAGAGACAATAGAAGGTTAAAAAAAAAGGCATTCCTGTTTTGGAACATGTACAGAAGTAACTTTCCATCATCAGTAAGCTGTTGTGCCTTTTTTTAATATAGTATTATTTAGACTTATTCGTAAAATTATCATTTTCCCATATGTTGTTTGCCCCTCTACTATAGTGTAAAGTGATAACTGGTAAAGTCACCTTATATTTAATGATTGCTTGTGTAGGTATAATTTCTCCTGGAAGAAAAAATCAACCACTGATAATAAGTAAGGAATCTCTGCACACTTTATGGATGGAGACTTGTGTTTCGTGCATCCTCATTGTAGATTTTTTAGGGCTTATCTCTGCAGAAGGTGATGCAGGTAAGTAATGCTAATAAAATCAAGTGTAACCAGTAGCGGGTTGAACATGAGCCCCAAACTTCAGACACAATCACACCAAGTTCAAGTATAGTCCCTTTTTATTAGTAAACATTATCTTCACAGACAGATTAAGAACTCCAGTGTATTAACAGCACAGAAGACAATCCTCATCCTTCCACACTTCTCTCGTCAAGCATCATCCACCTCCTCCCGACTCTGACTCCTTGGTCAAGATAACACGGCTCCTTTTATCATTTACCTGGTGGTGTTTCCAGGACACCAACATGGTCTGTAGGATGCACTTCCAGGTCAGACAGCAGTCCCACAAAGTAGGGACCATTGCCCCTTGCAGCACACCCAGGGGTCACCCATGAAACCCAACACGGCTGTATTCTGGAAGTCCAATTCCCATGATGCCCTTGTGGGTATCTGAAGGGGATCCGAATCCCTGGAATGCTACCCTCTAATGTATCTGGGGGACATAATACCCAGATGCTGGTGTCCATCCTGGTCCTCCCAACATACTGGCCTCCCTGCTGGGTAAGGATTCTTGTTCCCATCTGGTCAGAGAGCCTGTTCTTCCACTTTCTTTTATAATGGTGTCCCATCTGGGCAAGGAATTACCCTTTTGAGACACCCGTCCAATCTTCTGTGGTACTCGCACAGGAAAACAGTGAATGGCATACTATATGGCACATTATCAGTCTATATACATACCAGTATCACACCAGGATTCTCTCCCAGTTTGCTTTTTGTATCATACTACAGTTTTCTGCCTTAGAAGCAAATACTTCTTGTAGTTTACACATTTGACATTATAAGTCAAAAATTCATCATTTGGGACATGCTTTCAACATCATCAGCCATGGCTGGGAATAGCTATTGTTGGTGCTGGCATTATTTGAATGAAATTAGCAATATAATATTATGTCAAGGTGTGCAGATTGAGTTTATAATACATCTTATATACAGCTGACCACCTCAGTGTTTCTTGAAAACATTGTTTTAGAAACATGTCCACCCCAACAGTTTATTCTTGCGTTAGAAAACTAAATCTACAAGAAATGAGACCACCCAGCTAATGTATATTTGCCATAATAATAAACAGTATTGCTGTGTAGGCAGTGTCCCTCACCCTCCATTAGTCTCTAAATGCATCTCTGCCAATATACAGTGCATCCGGAAAGTATTCACAGCGCATCACTTTTTCCACATTTTGTTATGTTACAGCCTTATTCCAAAATGGATTAAATTCATTTTTTTCCTCAGAATTCTACACACAACACCCCATAATGACAACGTGAAAAAAGTTTACTTGAGGTGTTTGCAAATTTATTAAAAATAAAACAACTGAGAAATCCCATGTACATAAGTATTCACAGCCTTTGCTCAATACTTTGTCGATGCCCCTTTGGCAGCAATTACAGCCTCAAGTCTTTTTGAATATGATGCCACAAGCTTGGCACACCTATCCTTGGCCAGTTTCGCCCATTCCTCTTTGCAGCACCTCTCAAGCTCCATCAGGTTGGATGGGAAGCGTCGGTGCACAGCCATTTTAAGATCTCTCCAGAGATGTTCAATCGGATTCAAATCTGGGCTCTGGCTGGGCCACTCAAGGACATTCACAGAGTTGTCCTGAAGCCACTCCTTTGATATCTTGTCTGTGTGCTTAGGGTCGTTGTTCTGCTGAAAGATGAACCGTCGCCACACTCTGAGGTCAAGAGCGCTCTGGAGCAGGTTTTCATCCAGGAAGTCTCTGTACATTGCTGCAGTCATCTTTCCCTTTATCCTGACTAATCTCCCAGTCCCTACCGCTGAAAAACATCCCCACAGCATGATGCTGCCACCACCACGCTTCACTGTAGGGATGGTATTGGCCTGGTGATGAGCGGTGCCTGGTTTCCTCCAAACGTGACGCCTGGCATTCACACCAAAGAGTTCAATCTTTGTCTCATCAGAGCAGAGAATTTTCTTTCCCATGGTCTGAGAGTCCTTCAGGTGCCTTTTGGCAAACTCCAGGCGGGCTGCCATGTGCCTTTTACTGGCCACTCTACCATACAGGCCTGATTGGTGGATTGCTGCAGAGATGGTTGTCCTTCTGGAAGGTTCTCCTCTCTCCACAGAGGACCTCTGGAGCTCTGACAGAGTGACCATCGGGTTCTTGGTCACCTCCCTGACTAAGGCCCTTCTCCCCCGATCGCTCAGTTTAGATGGCCGGCCAGCTCTAGAAAGAGTCCTGGTGGTTTTGAACTTCTTCCACTTACGGATGATGGAGGCCACTGTGCTCATTGGGACCTTCAAAGCAGCAGACATTTTTCTGTAACCTTCCCCAGATTTGTGCCTCGAGACAATCCTGTCTCAGAGGTCTACAGACAATTCCTTTGACTTCATGCTTGGTTTGTGCTCTGACATGAATTGTCAACTGTGGGACCTTATATAGACAGGTGTGTGCCTTTCCAAATCATGTCCAGTCAACTGAATTTACCACAGGTGGACTCCAATGAAGCTGTAGAAACATCTCAAGGATGATCAGGGGAAACAGGATGCACCTGAGCTCAATTTCGAGCTTCACGGCAAAGGCTGTGAATACTTATGTACATGTGCTTTCTCAATTTTTTTATGTTTAATAAATTTGCAAAAACCTCAAGTAAACTTTTTTCACGTTGTCATTATGGGGTGTTCTGTGTGTAGAATTCTGAGGAAAAAAATGAATTTAATCCATTTTGGAATAAGGCTGTAACATAACAAAATGTGGAAAAAGTGATGCGCTGTGAATACTTTTGGATGCACTGTATATGTTGTATACGTTGTCACAGCCATTACTGGCCAGGTCGCCTATGGAATGGAAGGACCAGGGAGAGACGATCGCTGAGGCAATACCTCCTCTGGGATGCTAGAGGGCAGCCACCTGGGCACCACAGATTACCGCAGGGCACGCTGTGAGTTTTTGGTGCAGGCCTGTTGGATTCTGTGGGGCAGCCAGGGGGAGCTGCAGAGCCCTATAATGGACTTGCACCATTCCTGGGAGTGATTTTGAGTAATCCTGATGAGCCACCTGGAGCACTCCCAGGTACTGAAAAAAAGGAGATGCCTCACTCCACGTTGGAATCCAGAGTCGGGATGTGGAGAACAAAGCTTCCTGAGAGAGGAGTGGAGTCAGTATAGAAAGAATGAAGGAAGAGGAGGAGGAAGAAGAAAGAAAGGATTGACTGTGCTGTGCTTTGCTCCCACAGCACAGAACAACAAAGAAAAAGTGCTCCACCACTGAAGTGAGGCGGAGTGGTGGCTCTGAGGCTAAGGATCTGCGTTGGTATCCCAAAGGTTGCCGGTTCGAATCCCCGTCACTGCCAAAAAGCCACTGCTCTGCTGGGCCCTTGAGCAATGCCCTTAACCTGTAATTGCTCCAGGGGCGCTGTGCAATGGCTGACCCTGCGCTCTGACCCCAAGGGGTATGCGAAAACTACCAAATTCCTAATACAAGAAATTGTATAAGGCAAAATAAAGAACAAAAATAAATAAATAAAGTGCATTGTTTGCTGGAACTCGTGTCTCAGCCTGTCTGTGTTGGGTTAGGGTGGCTGTAAGTGCTCCGGTGGTCCATAATGTATATGAACTTTCTTTGTGTAAATGAAATGTATATTGAAACTTTAAACAGTGTAGCTGAAAACTGTGCTTTATGTAATTTAAATGTTGCTTGTAGTAATTGGATGGCAAAGTTTTCATTTGTCTGGTAAATTGATGGTGTATCCTATTGTCTTCCTTGACTAAACATTTTAGAAGAATATAATTTAACTTGTGTCATTTAGAAAGATTTCAGCACTAGGCATAGGATGCAACACCTCCCAAATAGGTGGTGCCAAAGAATACAAATCCAATAGAATATGATTTTTTTTAATTTTGCAACTACATACATTCGGTGTATGTCAGTCAGTCATTCAGTCATTATCCAACTCACTACATCCTAACACAGGGTCACGGGGGTCTGCTGGAACCAATCCCAGCCAACACATGGTGCAAGGCAGGAACAAAAGCCCACCGCAGGGCACACACATGCACCAGGAACAATTTAGGATCACCAATGCACCTAACCTGCATGTCTTTGGACCGTGGGAGGAAACCCACGCAGACATGGGGAGGACATGGAAATTCCATGCAGAGAGGACCCAGGAAGCAAACCCAGGTCTCCTTACTGCGAGGCAGCAGCGCTACCACTGCGCCACCGTGCCGCCCTTTTGGTGTATGTATATACTTATATATAAATAAGTAAATTAAAAATGGCTGAAGACAAACTCCAAGGTATCCAGTTTGCTATCAATGTATATGTCAGTTTTTCATCTTTTTGTTTTTTAAACCCCTTCTCAATTTTTTTACTTTGTTTCCCCATCACCCAAGAAAACCCACACAAAGGGTTGAAGGGAGAGTCATAGTCATTTTTTCAATCTTTTGTTTTCTAGTCATATAGCAGTGAGAAGTCAAGCAAGGTGACACCTTTGATTGGCAAACTGAACTGATTACAATCTGCAGACTTTCGTGCCTGAAGAAGGGGCCTCAACAACAACATTTATTTCTATAGCACATTTTCTTACAAATGATGTAGCTCAAAGTGCTTTACAAGATGAGGAAAGAAAAGTTTACAAAAATAGAAATATAAGTAAAGCGATACTAAATAACAAAAGAATAAAGTAAGGTCTGATGGCCAGGAGGACAGAAAAAAACAAAAAAAAACTGAAGGGGCTGACAAAAAAAAACAAAATCTGCAGGGGTTCTGAGGCCACGAGACCACCCAGCCCACACTGGGCATTCTACCTAACATCAATGACCTCAATCAGTCCTCATGGCCTTTCAGGCTTCACATGAAAGAATTTGATGATGCTGGTCACATCTGGCCTTCAATCCATCAATGTAGAGACTGCATAGTGCCCTGATCAGGTGGTGAGGGCACAGATCGCCATCACAAAAAAACAGAAAAAGAACAGAAGAGAAAGTAGGGATGAGTACGGATTGTGGAGCCATCACGAATGATAATGATAATTCAATGCATATACAGAATATCAGGGTTACACTAAAATGAAGCTGTGAGAAAGCCATGTTAAAGTTAATGTGTTTTTAGCAGTTTTTTAAAGTGCTACACCTTATCAACCTGGTGAATTTCTATCAGTCAGCTATTCCAGATTTTAGGTGCATAATAGCAGAAGGCCACCTCACCACTTCTTTTAAGTTTAGCTGTTGGAATTCTAAGCAGACACTCATTTGAAGATCTAAAGTTACGATTTGGAGTGTAAGGTGAAAGGCAGTCTGAAATATAGGATGGAGCGAGATGATTGAAGGCTTTGTACACCATAAGCCCGTATTTTAAAGGCAATTCTAAATGGCACAGGTAACCAGTGTAGTGACGCTAAGACTGGTGTGATGTGCTTGGATTTTCTTTTCCTAGTTAAGATTTTGGCAGCTGCATTCTGCACTTGTTTCAATCGATTGATGTCTTTTTTGGGTGGTCCTGAGAGGAGTGCGTTACAGTAATCTAGTCGACTAAAAACAAACGCGTGAACTCATTTTTCAGCATCTTGCAAAGTTACCTCAGTTGCCTTGAAAGCTTCCATATTGTAATCGGTTCAGTTAGCCAATAAAAGCTGTCATCTTGCTTGACTTCTCATTGCATTCATAATGGCTAACATGGTACAATACCCTACTACTAGTCCTATAGCATAAATCATGGGGTGTCTGGGAGTTTTTAAGCTGATGTCACATCACATGACTTCTAGTCGGAGGGGATGTTAAACTTGTGACTGCTTCTAATGTGGTTGTCTAAGAGAGCCAAATTGTAGACAACTCTGTGATGTCATTCTAATGTAATTTCACAAGTATTGTGAGTTCACCGCATGGCGACAGCCAGAAGACATGCTGAGTGATGGAGCGAGTGCCCGTGCAAAGATTTTACCAGTACAACAAGTTCAGCTCCAGTCGTAGCCCCCTTTTTTCCACCAGGTCATGGAACATCAGACAGACAAATCTTTCTTCTGTTTGTCCAGTCCAGAATGTACACCGTACTTCCAGCTGAACGCTCATTGGTTGTCCACTCTCACACATACTCAAGTCCACCCGTACAACTTAAGATAAAAAGATTTTGTCTGGGTGGGCTACAGACTGGTTGGACTGAGTCGCTGAGTTGTCAAACTACATGACTGGCGATCACAGGTGAGCGCGACGATTGCCTCCAGCACTCTTAAGATTAGGTTAACCACGTCTGAAAATCGTTGTAAAATTCATGTGATGTGACATGGCCTTTAGGTTGTCCCTGATTTCGTTTGGTTATTATTTGTGTTGTAACCATAAGGAGGCACCACTGAGTTTGAATAAAAGGTTTTTATTTGCCACTAACACTTTTCTAATCAAATGCCAGCCAAATACACAAGTTAGCACAGATTCTCTTCCTCCTTTCGTCTGCCTGATGAGTATCATCCATCTCTGACTTCCAGAGGTGACGCTGCAGCCTTCTTTTAAAGTGGGAATGGTCATCTGAAACACATTCAGGTCAGGCAGAAGCTGGAGTGGTTAGTCGCTCAATATACCCCAAACACCCTCTGGCAGCACCAAAAGACCCCAGACAGGGTTGTACCCTGTGGGTATCTCAACCGGGTTCAACCTAGAGGAACACTGCAACCTTGCGTGTGGCGGAATGATTCCTTCTCACCCGATCCATTTATTATCCTCCTCATGTGCCGGGATGAAGAATGTAAGGCGTTCGGCCAGGTTCAGTCTCAACTCCCACTGTCCTTCCACTGTGCCCTTTCCAACCGGGCAAGAAATCATCCTCCATCCTTTCTGGGATGCCTGTTCTTAATCTCTGGACCTTATAGTGTAAATATACACTATATTGCCAAAAGTATTGGGACACCTTCCTTTACACGCACATGAACTGTAATGACATCCCATTCTTAATACATAGGCTTTAGTATGGAGTTGGCTCAGTCTTTGCAGCTCTAACAGCTTCAACTCTTCTGGGCAGGAGTTCCACAAGGTCTAGGAGTGTGTTTATGGGAATGTTTGACCAGGAGAGCATTTGTGAGGTCAGGCACGGATGTTGGATGAGAAGGCCTGGCTCGCTCACAGTCTCCGCTCGAATTCATCCCAAAGGGTGGTCTATCAGGTGGAGGTCAGGGCTTTGTGCGGGCCAGTCAAGTTCCTCCACACCAAACTCGCTCCTCCATTTCTTTATAGACCTTGCTTTATGCACTGGTGCGTGAGCAGTCATGTTGGAACAGGAAGGGGCCATCCTCAAACTGAAATTGTCCAAAATGGCTGTGTGTGCTGAAGCATTAGGAGTTCCTTTCATTAGCCGAATTCCTGAAAAACAACCCCACACCGTAATCCCCCCTCCACCAAACTTTACACTTGGCACAATGCAGTCAGGCCGTTCTCCTGGCAACCGCCAAACCCAGACTCGTCCATCGGATTGTGTGATTCGTCACTCCAGCGGACACGTCTCCACTCTCTAGAGTCCAATGGCGGTGTCCTTTACACCATTGCATCAGATGCTTTGCACTGCACTTGGTGATGTCAGGCTTGGCTGCAGGTGCTCGGCCATGGAGACCCATTCGTTCCATGAAGCTCTCTCTCTATGCTGCATTGTTCTTGAGCTTTTGGAGGTCTGTAGTTATTGACTCTGCAGAAAGTTGGCGACTTCTGCACCCCTCAGCATGTGCTGTCCCCGCTCTGTGATTTGACGTGGCCTACCACTTTGTGGCTGAGCTACTGTTGTTCCCAATTGCTTCCACTTTGTTATAATACCACTAACAGTTGACCATGGAATATTTAATAGTGAATGGACTTATTGCACAGGTGGTATGCTATCACGGTGCCACACTTGAATTCACTGAGCTCTGAGAGCGACCCATTCTTTCACAGATGTTTGTAGAAGCCGTGTGCATGCCTAGGGGCTCAATGTTATACACCTGTGGCCATGGAAGTGATTGGAACACCTGAATTCAATGATTTGGAGGGGGTCCCAATACTTTTGGCAATATAGTGTGTGTTTCTCCACAATAAACAAACTGAGGACACAAAAGCCACACCATTGCTTGCTCTCAGATAAATTATAAAACGTTCCGTATTTTGAATGCCTTTTTGGCTTTTGCTCCTTCCTCTACTGGCACTCTAAACCCACCTGTTCACTATTACACTTCCTTTTATGAAAACAGTTTGACTTAATAACCGATAAGAACACATTGTTCTGGCTGTTGAAGTGAAGTATGAATAAAATGCCATTTGTATACAGAAGATAAACATTTGCTCTGTCCAAGTTTGCCCATTGTATGATTTCCTCTGTGTCTAGTACTGTTTGTGTTACTTTCTTGGATCATTCCCCCAAAGTAATTGAAGCTGGCTTCAACCAAGGTTAACTCTTTTCTAGGTCAGATACGTTTTTGTTTTATGCTGCATAATGTTACAAAACATGTTGGAGTTTTAAAAAGCTTCCAATTCTGTATTACAGTAGCACACTAGCTGAAATACCTGGCATTGCCCAGGAGGAAAATAAAGTGTTTTTTTTTTTAATTGTTTGAGAAAAATGTACTTAAAAAAAACACAACTTTAGAAATAAATTAAAAAATAATGAAAACTCACTAATGTGCTTGTCTTGCGGTCTTGTATATACAGTGCATCCAGAAAGTATTCACAGCGCATCACTTTTTCCACAGTTTGTTATGTTACAGCCTTATTCCAAAATGGATTCAATTCATTTTTTTCCTCAAAATTCTGCACACAACACCCCATAATGACAACATGAAAAAAGTTTACTTGAGGTTTTTGCAAATTTATTAAAAATAAAAAAACTGAGAAATCCCATGTACATTAGTATTCACAGCCTTTGCTCAATACTTTGTCGATGCACCTTTGGCAGCAATTCCAGCCTCAAGTCTTGTTGAATATGATGCCACAAGCTTGGCACACCTATCCTTGGTCAGTTTCACCCATTCCTATTTGCAGCACCTCTCAAGCTCCATCAGGTTGGATGGGAAGCGTCGGTGCACAGCCATTTTAAGATCTCTCCAGAGATGTTCAATCGGATTCAAGTCTGGGCTCTGGCTGGGCCACTCAAGGACATTCACAGAGTTGTCCTGAAGCCACTCCTTTGATATCTTGGCTGTGTGCTTAGGGTCGTTGTCCTGCTGAAAGATGAACCGTCGCCCCAGTCTGAGGTCAAGAGCGCTCTGGAGCAGGTTTTCATCCAGGATGTCTCTGTACATTGCTGCAGACATCTTTCCCTTTATCCTGACTAGTCTCCCAGTCCCTGCCACTGAAAAACATCCCCACAGCATGATGCTGCCACCACCATGCTTCACTGTAGGGATGGTGCCAGGTTTCCTCCAAACGTGACGCCTGGCAGAGTTCAATCTTTGTCTCATCAGACCAGAGAATTTTCTTTCTCATGGTCAGAGTCCTTCAGGTGCCTTTTGGCAAACTCCAGGCGGGATGCCATGGAGTTTTTTTACTAAGGAGTGGCTTCCGTCTGGCCACTCTACCATACTGGCCTGATTGGTGGATTGCTGCAGAGATGGTTGTCCTTCTGGAAGGTTCTCCTCTCTCCACAGAGGACCTCCGGAGCTCTGACAGAGTGACCATCGGGTTCTTGGTCACCTCCCTGACTAAGGCCCTTCTCCCCCGATCGCTCAGTTTAGATGGCCGGCCAGCTCTAGGAAGAGTCCAGGTGGTTTCAAACTTCTTCCACTTACAGATGATGGAGGCCAC
Source organism: Erpetoichthys calabaricus (assembly GCF_900747795.2). Classification (NCBI taxonomy): domain Eukaryota; kingdom Metazoa; phylum Chordata; class Cladistia; order Polypteriformes; family Polypteridae; genus Erpetoichthys; species Erpetoichthys calabaricus. Next base: position 151,384,396 of record NC_041405.2, on the reverse strand, counting down.
TGTGCTCATTGGGACCTTCAAAGCAGCAGAAATGTTTCTGTAACCTTCCACAGATTTGTGCCTCGAGACAATCCTGTCCCGGAGGTCTACAGACAATTCCTTTGACTTCATGCTTGGTTTGTGCTCTGACATGAATTGTCAACTGTGGGACCTTATATAGACAGGTGTGTGCCTTTCCAAATCATGTCCAGTCAACTGAATTTACCACAGGTGGACTCCAATGAAGCTGCAGAAACATCTCAAGGATGATCAGGAGAAACAGGATGCACCTGAGCTCAATTTTGAGCTTCATGTCAAAGGCTGCGAATACTTATGTACGTGTGCTTTCTCAGTTTTTTTATTTTTAATAAATTTGCAAAAACCTCAAGTAAACTTTTTTCACGTTGTCATTATGGGGTGTTGTGTGTAGAATTCTGAAGAAAAAAATGAA